>NC_137063.1:19966143-20123643 GCF_032717465.1 Coenobita brevimanus | reverse complement strand
GTAAGCACAGAGGCACAGTTCTTGAGAACAACAGGAGGGACTCTATCAGGCCCATATGCCTTGTTAGTATTGAGGCCAGTGATGGCAGAAAATACATCGCCTGAAGAAATTTTAATGTCAGCCATGAGGAAGTCAGAGGGGGGAAGTGATGGAGGAACAGCACCAGAATCGTCTAAGGTGGAACTGGAGGAGAAAGTCTGCGCGAAGAGATCTGCTTTATCAGTAGAAGAAATAGCTACAGAACCATCAGAGTAGAAAAGAGGAGGGAAGGATGATGAGATAAAGTTGATAAAAAAGTTTTTGACAAGGTGCTAGAAGGAGCGGGAAGAATTTGAGTTGGAGAGAATAGAGAACCTGTATTTTTACACAGGAAAAATCATCAGAGAAATTACCAATATGCCGGGAATCGAACCCAGGACTCTCAGGTGAGAGCTAGGCAGCATACCACTACACCACGACCAGGTAAAAGTTAACTCACGTTGTCACAATCTTGTAACCAACGTCCCTCTTTCTGACTTGCCGTAAGTGCTTGGGATAGATTAAAAGCATCTACTTGCCCGAGTGCCAGGGGGTTAACTCACCCTCTTCAGCCCCACAGTGGGGGGCGAAGGGACGTTGGTTACAAGATTGTGACAACGTGAGTTAACTTTTACCTGGTTGTGTTGTAGTGGTATGCTGCCTGGCTCTCACCTGAGAGTCCCGGGTTCGATTCCCGGCATATTGGTAATTTCTCTGATGATTTTTCCTGTGTAAAATACAGGTTCTCTCTTCATTCTGACTTGCCGTAAGTGCTTGGGATAGATTCAAAGCATCTACTTGCCCGAGTGCCAGGGGGTTAACTCACCCTCTTCAGGCCCACAGTGGGGGGCGGAGGGACGTTGGTTACAAGATTGTGACAATGTGAGTTAACTTTTACCTGGTCATGGTGTAGTGGTATGCTGCCTGGCTCTCACCTGAGAGTCCTGGGTTCGATTCCCGGCATATTGGTAATTTCTCTGATGTTGAGTTGGAGAGTTGAGAGCATTTAGTATGGATGATATTATTTTTAGCAGAGCGAAGAACAGACTTAGCACGATTCCGGGCAGAAATGTAAAATGATGTGATTCAGGGGTGGGTTGGCTCCGGTACCTTTTATAGGCCCTCTCCTTGTTACGGACAGCATTAGAACAGGCGTGATTAAAAACAAGTGTAAATATATATATATATATATATATATATATATATATATATATATATATATATATATATATATATATATATATATATATAAATATATATATATATATATATATTACGGAACAGAGAAAGATAATGTACACTTTAAGTGAGAATACGAAGAGTCATTACTGTCCCGTAAAGTTCCAGGTTCAAAACAAAAGAGTTAGGTAAAATTACAAGTTAAAGTTTAATGCTCAAACTAACAACAAAACATTCAGGACTCATAAGGATAATGTAATGGCAAATAAACAGGTTAAATATATGGTTAACTGCAATAGCCTCTACAGTATTAACACGAAATTAGCAAGAATAAATTTATCTAAGTCAGCCCTGATAAAATGAGATACCAGATAATACTCAGTGAATGCCAGATAAATTATTACAGATACAAACTATTATAAAAAATGACTGACATAAAGAACCCCACACGAATTACAAAAACTTCACTAGGCCTACAAATTAAACTTATGCTATACAGTACAAGAAAAAATACAACAGTTATACTCAAATTACACACAGCTGCTAGATGTTTGGAGATTTCTTGAGCACTCACAATAATAATAACTGTACAGGGGAGGACAGAGATGTGAACAAAATGAGGAGCAGATCTAAGTGGCCATGATGCAGAGACTGAGCTCATTATATAGGGGCCAGCAGAGCCTGATACAACTTGTAAGAAGGACGCGCAAATGAAGCCATGGGGACAAAGAGCTGAAAATCCCGCAAAGTATAACAGAGAGAACGACTTACTCTACTATAACGGTAGAAGGGGGGGACTGAGGCAGAACACGCTCGTGATCAAACATGCAGCAACTGTGTGTTAAAATTACACAAAGGATGATGAAATCATAGGCTATGTAACACCTCCCCACAAAGAAAAAAGAAATTTTCAAAGGAAATTTCTTATTACTCTAAAACAATCTGTCTAAAGTCTAGATAAGCAATCTGCAATAACATTTTCTTTCCCCTTGACATGTTGTATGTCTAATGAATACTCTGAAGAAGTAGACTCCATCTTGTCAATCTCTGATTTTTATCTTTAAACTTACTAAGGAATTTCAGTGGGTTATGATCGGTATAAATGACTATGGGGTCAAAACCAGAACACAAATAAAATGAAAAATGCTGTAAACCCAAAATCAAGGCCAAAAGCTCTTTCTCAATAGTTGAGTAGTTCTTTTGAGGTGGAGTGAACTTCTTACTGTAATAAGATACAGGATGTTCAATACCCTGATCATCCTCTTGCAGCAAAACAGCCCCAGCTCCTGTATCACTTGCATCAACAGCCATCTTAAAAGGCTTAGCAAAATTTGGAGTAGCAAGCACTGGCTGACTTAATAGAATAGCTTTAAGTTTGTTGAAAGAGGATTCACAGTTATCGGTCCAGACAAATTCAACTCCCTTTTTCAGTAGGTCTGTAAGTGGTGATACAAGAATAGAAAAGTTAAGAACAAATCTCCTGTAATAACATACCATTCCCAAAAATCTTTGTAGCTCTTTCCTACTTTTAGGTCTGGGAAGATCACTTATAACCTGAACCTTAGCTCCTGGTGGTGCAACATGTCCATCACCAATTACATACCCAAGGTACTGAACTTTAGCTTGACCAAACTCACACTTTGATAAATTAGCTACAAGATTAGCATGAACTAAACGGTCAAGAAATTTACTGACATGGCATAGGTGATCTTTCCAGTTGTCACTGAAGATTAATACATCATCAATATAAACAACACACCCTGCCAAACCCTCTGTTACAACATTCATGAGCTTCTGAAATGTGGCTGGTGCATTCTTCATACCATACGGCATTACAGAACATGCAAAAGCCTTTCCTAGTGTTACAAAACATGAGATCTCCCTAGCACGTTCAGTCATAGGTACTTGCCAGTATCCCTTTAACAAATCAAACTTACTTATGTACCTAACCTTTCCGATCTTGTCTATGCAATCTTCCACACGAGGGAGAGGGTAAGTGTCTGTTTTGGTTATTTGATTAACACGTCTGTAGTCGATGCAAAGCCGCTGTGACCCACCTGGCTTAGGGACTAGAGTGACAGGAGAACTCCACTCGCACTGACAGGGCTCAATCATCTTGTGGTCCAACAGGTAGCCAAGCTCCTTCTCGATGAGAGGAACTTTCACTGGGTTCACACGGTAAGGAGGCAGTTTAATTGGCTTTGCGTCTCCAACATCGACATCATGCATCAACACAGTGGTTCTTCCTGGAGTGGCTTTGGAACACTTGCGGGTACTCCTGCAGTAATACCGAAAACTCCTGCCTTTCCTTGGGTGGTAGATGAGAAAGCTTAGTCTGGAGATCATTCATGATATCAGGATTCTTCCCCAAACTATCATTCAGGCTCATGCTGCATGGGAGAACTTCACTTGTAGACTCGGGTGGAACAGCTACAGTGCAGACTGGATTATTTTCGTCCCGCCTGTGATATAACTTTAGCATGTTGATGTGACATAGTTGCTTGCTCTTTCTACGATCTGGTGTGGCGATGACATAGTTGACATCACTGAGTTTCTTCTCCACGAAATAAGGGCCACTAAACTTGGCTTGAAGAGGTTGCCCATGAACTGGTAGCAGAATCAAAACCTGATCTCCTGGCTGAAAGTGGCGTAACCTGGACTTCTTATCATACCAAGTCTTCATCTTCTCCTGAGCAGCTCCTAAATTCTCTCTCGCCAGCTGTAAAGCAGTGGACAGCCGTTCTTTGAACTTCATCACATACTCCAGCAGGTTGACGTCATCTTCCTCCGACAGCCAGCATTCCTTGAGTAACTTAAGGGTCCTCTTACTTCATGGCCAAACAGTAGTTCAAAAGGTGAGAAGCCCAGTGATTCATTTGGAGATTCTCTTGCAGCAAACACAACGAATGGAAGACCTTTATCCCAGTCTTTCTGATGTTCCAAACAGTATTTCTTGAGCATCGATTTGAGTGTTTGATGATATCTCTCCAATGCTCCTTGGGTCTGGGGATGGTAAGCTGAAGACGTGATCTGGGTGATGCCCAACTCTTTCAGAGACTGCTTGAAAACATTTGACATGAAATTACTTCCTCGGTCTGACTGTACCTCCTTGGGCAGACCAAACTTTGTGAAGAACCCTAGCGTTTCCTTAACCACGTTCTTTGCTGAGATGTTTCTAAGTGGAATGGCTTCAGGATAACGAGTAGCCATATCAATCATGGTCAACACATAAGAAAATCCTGAAGAAGTCTTAGGAAGAGGGCCCACAATATCCACCAACACACGGGTGAAAGGCGCCTCAAAAGGAGGAATGGGAACTAGAGGTGCAACCTTTTCGGTCTGATTACACTTCCCCACAACTTGACAGGTGTGACAAGACTTACAATACCAGGAAACATCCCTGAAGATACCTGGCCAGTAGAAGTGTTTCAAAATGCGTGCCACAGTCTTCCTCACTCCAAGGTGTCCTGCCAAACTGGAATCATGAGCCACTCTAATGATATCCTGCCTACAAACACGAGGGATGACAACTTGATGTACAACCTCCCATTCACAGTCGGCTGATGCTGTTGGGGGTCTCCACTTCCTCATAAGTACTCCTGACTTTACATAATAACAAGTAGAAGCACCAGCTGACTCTTCCTCACTGCAAGCAGAGTTAGCTAGACCTTTCAACTCAGGGTCAGCAACCTGCAACTCAACCAACTCTTGACGAGACAAATTATCAACACTACGGGGTACTGCCTCATCTGGTGAGTGGTCCAAATTAGCAAGAAAAGTGTCAGCTAGGATAACATCATCATCATCATTATCCTCTAAATCACCAGTAACTTTAGACTTAGCCCTGGTGACAGCACATGCAGGGAACACATCAGGGACATTACAATCCCGGGACGCAGCCACTGGCTCACTAGACAACTGAGGAGCTGGACACACTTGACTTCCACCAATATCATTTCCAAGTAAGAAAGTTACACCTGACATTGGGAGTGTCTCAACCAACCCGACCATAACGGAACCATTAACAAAACCAGACTCTAAATTCACTCTGCACAGAGGGACAGAGAAGTAATTATTCCCTACACCTTGTAAGATTACAGTTTCATCAGAGGAATTAACATTAGAGCCTAGAACACTGGTCAGCATAAGGGATTGGCAAGCACCTGTATCACGATATATTTTAACTTATTTCCTGTCATTACTGTCCAGAGGACTGACAAAACCATCAGACAGGAAATTAGCACATGAACTCTTGAGAGTGTCACCCACGTTACTGCTCAAAAGAGAAGCTCCATCATGAGAATTTAAGTTACCCCTCAAAGCAGGTTCGGTTAACTCAGTTAAAGAATTCTGGGAACTCTCAAGAGTGGACACTAGACCAATTGACTGAATATTTAAAGACTCCTTTTTGTTCACATCACGCTGTCTCCTGAAACATCTCTCCGTAGTATGACCAAGCTTACTACAATAAGTACATTTACTCTTCTGAAATCTAGAGGTGAAGCTGGTATTTACTTCCTGAGAAACATCATCCTTATTCTCTTTCCTGTTACCTGTACTCTGAGTAGAGGCAACGTACTGACTCTCAGCTTTCCTTTTTCCTCTAAAATATCTCTTGTGAGTGAGAACATATTTATCAGCTAAAACTGCAGCATCAGACAAATTATCTATTCTTTTCTCATCAAGATATAGGCTTACATCTTTACTAATACACCTTTTGAAATCCTCCAGCAAAATCATCTGCTTAAATTTACCAAAATCAGAATCCACATTCTTAGAATTTAACCACTGCTCTAACAGATCTTCTTTGATTTTTGCATACTCAACATGGGATTGCTTATCTTGCTTGTAAGTTGTCCTAAATTTTACTCTATAGGCTTCAGGAACAAGCTCATAGGCCTTAAGAATCAAGCTCTTAACTACATCATAATTATCAGACTGATCCTGAGGCAAACATGCATAAGTTACTTGAGCTTTACCGGTGAGAACAGTTTGAAGGAGTACTGGCCAATACTCCTTAGGCCAATTAAAACCTGTAGCTACCCTCTCAAACAACTGAAAATACTTTGTTAAATCAGATTCATTAAAAGGAGGGACAAGTTTAACATTTTTAGCCACATCAAAATCATCAGAGCTAGATGATCCAGTTCCACCTTGTTTCATGCGATACTCATGGTCTGCTTGAATTCTAGCAAGTTCAACTTGTGCCTCGGCCTCCTTAGCACGGGCCTCCTGCAGGGCTAGCTGTAACTTAGCTAATTCAATCTGCGTTTGCTCATTTGGAGGAGTTACATTGAACAAGCTTTCATTAATCATGGCAACAATCTGATCTTTAGACTGATGAGAGCGAACAACAAATCCCAATTGTTGAGCAACAATCTTAAGTTCATTCTTTGTTCTGTTTTCTATATCACACACTGTTTGCACATTTGACAAAAAATCTTTGGCTTCATCAAGTGTAGAAATAGTAGCCATCATGAATATATCACAGTCACAAAATATCAAACAATATCCTTATGATAATATCCTGAATATCCTGATATGAGGTCGCCAAATTTATGTTACGGAACAGAGAAAGATAATGTACACTTTAAGTGAGAATACGAAGAGTCACTACTGTCCCGTAAAGTTCCAGGTTCAAAACAAAAGAGTTAGGTAAAATTACAAGTTAAAGTTTAATGCTCAAACTAACAACAAAACATTCAGGACTCATAAGGATAATGTAATGGCAAATAAACAGGTTAAATATATGGTTAACTGCAATAGCCTCTACAGTATTAACACGAAATTAGCAAGAATAAATTTATCTAAGTCAGCCCTGATAAAATGAGATACCAGATAATACTCAGTGAATGCCAGATAAATTATTACAGATACAAACTATTATCAAAAATGACTGACATAAAGAACCCCACACGAATTACAAAAACTTCACTAGGCCTACAAATTAAACTTATGCTATACAGTACAAGAAAAAATACAACAGTTATACTCAAATTACACACAGCTGCTAGATGTTTGGAGATTTCTTGAGCACTCACAATAATAATAACTGTACAGGGGAGGACAGAGATGTGAACAAAATGAGGAGCAGATCTAAGTGGCCATGATGCAGAGACTGAGCTCATTATATAGGGGCCAGCAGAGCCTGATACAACTTGTAAGAAGGACGCGCAAATGAAGCCATGGGGAAAAAGAGCTGAAAATCCCGCAAAGTATAACAGAGAGAACGACTTACTCTACTATAACGGTAGAAGGGGGGGACTGAGGCAGAACACGCTCGTGATCAAACATGCAGCAACTGTGCGTTAAAATTACACAAAGGATGATGAAATCATAGGCTATGTAACAATATATATATATATATTTTTTTTTTTTTTTTTTTTTTAATAACAGAACGGAGGAAGGAAAAACAAATGGAGAAAAAAAAATAATCCATACACCAGATTACTGGTGTCCTCTGTTCATAAAATATCTGTAACAGTTAGACTTGAAGAGTTGTAGGTTGAAATTTGGAGGAAAACAACTCTGGGGAAGCGAGTTCCAGAGAGATGCAGTTCGGGGAATGAAAGAATTCTGATAGGCAGAAGTTCTGCAATATGGTTGAGTGACATTCCAGTCATGAGCGCTACCAGATGCCCGTGTAGCACGAGGGAAGGCATGGAGAGGTGGCACCATGGACGCAACTTCGTCTGAGCATTTGCCAAAAAAATATCTGTAAAATAATGCAACGGAGGCAACATTCCTTCTTACTTGCAGGGGAGGTAGTTTATATGTAATGGCAGGGTTGTTAATGATTCTAACAGCTTTATTCTGAATTTTGTCTAGTTGCCTTAATGCAACCTCTCCACAACCATTCCACAAGGGTGAGCAATATTCAAGCTGAGAGCGCACATGACTCTTATAAATTATAGCTAACTGCTCATCGGCGAAGAAGTTACGGACTCTGTACAATAATCCAAGTTTCTTTGAGGCGGTTTTAGCAAGTGATCTGACATGAGAGGTCCAGCTGAGGGCACTGTTAAGTGAGACACCAAGAACTTCAATACTTTTGGAGATGGGAATATTAGTAGCACTGAAAGGTAATGTACGAGTCTGGCAATATCTGTCTATTGGTAAACTGTATATATTTAGTTTTACTAGCATTAAAAGAGACAAGGTTGTTTTGTCCCCATTCACTGATTGTAGATAGATCTTCATTTATGGAGATGGCTGTATTGAGTTGAGAGGTAGAGATATTAGACTTTGTAAATGGATGTCTGAGTGTGAATGAACTATGTAGTGTTGAGTCATCTGCATATGAGTGAATGTATATATATATATATATATATATATATATATATATATATATATATATATATATATACATAATCAGCAGCAGCCGTTTAAGTATCCATTGCAGGACCGGCCTATCCCGACCGAAGTCGGGACGATACAGCCAATGTATCTGTACCAAGTGGCTTAGGCTGTCTAGTAGAGATTGTATGTAGGATGAGAAGTGCTTGTTAGTGTAACTGTCCTGTTGGAGTGGCTTTGGATGTGTGTGTAGTCTGTAAACTAAGTGTAATCGGCCCATGCAAGCCGACTGGGTGCAAGCATACTTTATAGTAAGTGACACTGGTTCAACCACAGCACCCCTGGTGTCTGCCAATGCAGTACGTGGCCGGGTGAACACTCCCAAAGTTTATTACCCTGGCAGGGCGCGAACCCTGGCTCACCCGTGTATGAAACGCACACTCTACAACTGTATCACAGAGTCTCCATATATATATATATATATATATATATATATATATACACTTTCATACACACATACATACACCATACACACGTGTGTGTGTGTGTGTGTATATATATATATATATATATATATATATATATATATATATATATACACTTTCATACACACATACATACACCATACACACGTGTGTGGGTGTGTGTGTGTGTGTATATATATATATATATATATATATATATATATATATATATATATATATATATATATATACACAGTAAATCCTCGTTTTTCGCGGCTTGAATGTTCCGCCAAAACCTCGCGAACCGTGAAACATTGAATTGTGAAGTTAAGAATTAATGGGAAAAATAGAGGAGCGTTCCAGTGGGACATTTACCTACCCTATCAGAAAGACCTATGACACCAAACTGGCCCTACCCAAAATTAAATGAAGAGTGTTTGCTACTACCAAAACAGTATAACACAAAAAACATGTGCCTGAAAAGACATCAAAACTGTTGTAAAGAGCCGCAACACCAAAAATCCTTACCAGAAATAATGTGAAGACTAGCTTGAGTGGCAAGTGAAGGTGTGTTGAGAGTGGATGGACTGGTTCCCAATGTCACTAACCAAGGAGAAGCTGCCACTTTTCACCAAATTATATAATTTTCAACATCAAAGTAGGTCAACCAAACCCCGGTCATTCTATGTGCCCTCTTTGTCACCAAAAGGAAGAGAGGAATTATAACATTATTTTACTCACTGCTATAAGGAAGAGAGGCTGTAAAATAGTCAAACAGAATCAAAAATTGGTGGGCTGAGTCTACCATCTCTGTATTGGGACAGTTATTATTCTTTCCTTCCTTAACCCCTACACCGCGGGCATGTTTATAAATGTTTTGCGTGTGCCGCAGGGTTATTCGGGCTCCGACAGACTCTCAAAAAATATTTGCCAAAAATCAGTTATTAGTCCTAGAATATTAAAATTACATATGCTTATGGCACATACCTTCAGTTTTCTCCTGGAATGTTTGTTGAGCCTTCGTCGGTTACCGTAGGACTTGTGGAGACCTCTGAAGTTGGGTAACGAAGTCTCCACTTTACACTTCCCGACAACCCGTAATATGATTACCACAGCCAAATATTAACTCTATAAACACTACTCTATGATTTTCAAGTAGTTCAGGATCCATATTCCAAAAAAAAACCACTGTGAAAGCAATGAAAATTACGAGCGCCTCTGACCGTCGCACTTGCGCTAGTTCACTCTTGGTACTGTGTCATTTATTATTCATAAAACCCCTCACACTTCATATTTCTATTACTATATAACACTTATATATATCTACAGTCTTTATCCATAAGTTTCCTTCAGTAGTATTAGTTTATTTTCACTGCAGGGATTCAATTTCTTTCAGTAAAAAACGTGGTATTCACTTTCTCGTCCTGTATACTAGCATTGAGAGTGAATGTCACTTTCACCTTCACTCTCATAACTCATAGTATTCAGACATGCTAGAGTGAAACTTTCACTTTCATTACTCCTAGGGTATATACTCGTATTCTTATAATACTACTCATTTACATTTCTATTTACGTTCTCTATTTTATTTACGTTATTTACATTTCTATTTTATTTACACTGTGTTATGCACTGTCACTTGAAGTAACTTATAAAACTATTTTCCACTGTTCACTTATATTTACATTCATTACTTTCACTTGCTATTTACACATTATTTACACTATTTACAATTCCACTTGCACTGTTTTACTCAATAGAAAGATCGTAGTCACTCTTTTATCAATTGTCAGCCCTTTACCTCTTTCCACACGAGGTTTAGTAGGGGTAAAGGTCACAGGGCCCTTTGCATGGGGGTGAAAAGTCCCTGAAGCTAGCAAGAGCGAACTGACGTACCTCCACGTTGGAAGATGAGAGTGAACTGATAAGGGTGGGCCGGGGTGGTGGCCTACCTAGGGAAATTCATTACTACCAATGTTAGCCTCTTGACACAACTATATATAGCAGTGAAATGAATGGCAGGAAATCTATACAATACATTATAAATTAGGTAGTTCCAGGTGAATGTAAATATCACTTAGGCTTCTCCCTTCCCTCCTTATATGTATAATTATTACGAAAACAGATTATACGGCATATTTCAAGGGGAAATAAACAGCAAAAATTAGCGAACGATTGCACGTGAGGTGTTGTCAGGTGATAATTAGCCAATTCCAGGTGTATGGCACTCTCACTTACCTTATTTCTTTCTTGTATATATTATTTGGTATAAGAATAGGGCATAGGGCTTATTTCAATGGATGAAATCAGTGAAAAATTCCCGGGAAGATTTACTTAGCGTAGCACAGCCGGACAGGCGAGAGGATAGGGTAATGGAGGGGGCGTAGGGAGGGGAGTCAAGAACGGGGAGAAATGGCTAAATTGTCAACAATGGATGGGAGTACAGATGAGATTAGGAGTGCTGACTAGTGTTGGACATTGGCAGTACTGATAGATGATACAAGCCCCCACTTGGAAGCCCGGGTGAATTCAAAATAACACAGAATCACAAAAGCAACGCCCCACGGTATGATCCCTTGCTCCCAAGCATCATGAAAGTGACGCCCCGCGGTTAAGGGGTTAAATATCGATAAGCTTTATTTTACATCCATTTCAGGTATTGTTCATCAATATAAATATAAATAGTGTTACGAGAAACATGTAACGATTCTTTGTTAAGAAATAGTAGCACGACACGGCTGAAGATCGTACGTTACGATCACAAAACTGGACCTGCTGTGTATTCACGACACACCTGGAGATCATATGTTACGATCATAAACAATAAGAAACTCATGTGTGTCTACTGCCCCACTGGAGCTGCTGTATAAAGATCATGAAAAATTGTTGCATAGAAATATGGACAGTGCCTAGACTGAGCATCAGTACGCATCATCTGCTGAGTGTTGGTTGCCGGCTGGGAGCATCGAATTGTGGGTAAATTCGCAAATTGTGAGACAACTCTGAAACTTTTCTCTTGCACGAAAAATGAGGCGTCAAAGTAAAATGCATCCAAATACGAGGACTTACATCTCTTTACTATCCGAACGGCCACATTCCGCACAACCAATTTGCCAGAAATTGTGGGCCTGGACCTTCGGAACCCAAAAATGGCCAAAAAATAAATAAATAAATAAAATCCCTCCCAAATCCGAATTTTCTCTCACCCATAATTTGATATTGCCACGCAGCAGCAAACAGCTATTTAAACCACGGCCCCTTCACCCCTTCCTTCCTCCCCCCTCCTCTGTCAGGGTTGCCATTTGGTATTTTGTGTTACCAAATGTGGGCCAATTTGGTAATGAAAAATTCGTCTGGTAATGAATCAGAATAATGCATTACCAAATGGATTTTTCACATGTATGAGGATACACAGGATGGAGATGGTGCATTGTCTGCTCTCTCTGATTAATCTGCTATCCTACATAGCGTGAAAATAATCAATATGCTGTTAATTATAAGGAGTGATTAATATTCCACTTGTATATATAATTAGTGAAGAATAAATGCTAGCTTGATGAATTTGGCAATGAAAAGTTAAATTTCGTAATGAAAATTGAGGAGTTTGGTAATGTGGCTGAGTTTCGATCTGGCAACCCTGCTCCTCCCTCACCACCAGTTACCGCCTGTCATCACGAGTGGATGCTTATTGCAATGGATGTCGCACGTGCTAGTTTTTGTGAATAAACAGTGAATAAACTGCAATACCTTGCCACTAGACCACACGGGAATTTAGTGTTGTGCATGTTAAGAAATTGGAATTTAGAGTGCAAAGGATTAACTGTGGAGTGGAAACTGGTGGTTGAAACTGGCGTGGTGCAATTAAGAGCAGAATGTGCAGTGTTAAACAATAATAACTCACAGTGCAAAGAATAACTGTAAGTGCAGCACAACACTGAGTTACTGTACATGCTTCAAGAGCATTTTCACCACTGCCAAACCTTTAGAGAAGGCGGCCACAGACGTGTTGTAAGTACCATGTACACTGCTGTTTTCCATAACCACTTCCAGTTTCTCATTCTTTGGTTCCTTGTCATTTATTTCATGCTTTATGTCCATTATTGGTGTGAATAGGGTCTTAAATAGGTTTAAATAAGCGCTATGCATGTCCGGTAGGAAGTTATTTAGGTGGTTTTCAAATTTAGGCTGGGTTAGGGTCCTTAAGTACAAGTCCAGGAGGCTGGGGCCCACTATCCGTACAGGACCACTTTCTGGACATGCCTTTGGCTCTATTACATCGGATAGTGGAGGGATTACTGTATATATATATATATATATATATATATATATATATATATATATATATATAAAATATGTAATAGACATCCATACTGAAAGTATGGTATGTGTTCAAGCGAGCGAGCAAGCAGGTCAGGCAGTGCTAAATATAGTCTCATGAGGCTCATCAACTTCCTTTGATTTCCTGGCCTGAAAGTACAAAAAAGACCTTATTAGATTTCATAAAAAATATTCTCTCACACTTCCTTAAATCAACTCTCTCATCAATTGTCGGAAAATACTGCTGCACTACTCATGGAACCTTAGACGGTTACTTTTTGCACAGTCAGCTGTTACGCTAGTCTGCCTTATAAAGAATCGTTTTACACCAAAAATATTCCCTCACACTTCCTAAAACCAACTCTCTCAGCAATCATCGGAAAATACTGCTGCGCTACTCACACAGCCTTAGACCATTACTTCTTGCACAGCTGGCTGTTATGCTAATCTGCCTTATAATGAAACTGTTTCCTCGACTTACAGAAAAACTATTGAGAATTTTGTCTATGAAATGAATCTAATTGAGGATTTTTATTGCGATTTCCAAATTGGTGTCTTTCTTGTAACTTCAAAACTGTCTGAGGTATAAAAAAAAAAAAAAGTTTGCTACTGTACTACAGAGTTTTCCTCCCAACCCCTGTACCCATTTCTTGCTCGTGTGATAAGTCTTTCGTTTGTGTACATATGTCGGGAGTCCAAACCGTGACTAAATTTGGTGTTCGAGCGAGTGAAGCAAGCAAGAACAATAATTTTCTAATTATTTTATTTTTTATTACATAATTTATTGAACATTATATATGTACGTAATCTATAAACCCTAAAACTATTAAACCTGGCAGACAAATTGCCAACCTATACTAAAGCCTAAAGATTCAAATAGCTAAACCTACACTAATGGGAAAAATATCTCGAACAAGGGAACACCATCGACTGCAGATATGTAATGCTTTTTTACATTACATGCCTGCACTCATCACCTGCTGACTGTCAGCCGAGGCACAAACTAATATAGAGGAGATCAATATATGAAAGAAAACCAGAGAAGTCAGGAACTGTTGCACATACGTCAGCTGTTGACCCTAATTAGGATAACTTAGACAACATGGTATAAAGCACATACAGATGTACAAAAAGTGAAGAACCTCACCCAAAAGAACACCATCGACTGAAAATGTCCAATACATTTAAAAATTGCACACTTACAGTAAAAAAGTCACATCACTCTGATCAATCCGGTCTCTCTCAAGGAAGCCATCAATTTATTAGCCATAACATTATCCACATCACCTAGGATGGTGGGAAGAGTGAAGGGGACATCTGCTGCAGAGGTAATTGATATGTGCAACACTTTCACGAATAAATCGCCAACAGTGCAGGATGATGGGACCAATAGATAACTCTACACCATAAATGTCACAGTGTGTCCCCCCCTGTGGCGGGGGGGACACAACCTGGCCGCACTATGGGGTGGTGCTACTACTCTGCGGCCGGGTTGTGTTAGGAAGAATACTGCCACCGTATTCCCTGCGTGTCGTAAAAGGCGACTAAAAGGGGCGGGGTGAGGGGACTAGGGACCCCCTCCTCTGTTTTTTTAGTTCCTAAAAAGAGACAGGCCAGAGAAAGGGACGGGGGATGGAGTTATCCCCGTACCCTGAAGATTGGGTCTATGAATGTGCGTGGATGTAGTACAATTGAGGCTAAAAGGGAGGAGATTGGGAGAATGTTTGTGAGAAGAAAGTTGGATGTGTTAGCTTTGAGTGAAACGAAGATGAAAGGGAAGGGGGAATATATGTTTGGAAGTGTGAATGGAAGATTGTCAGGTGTTGATAGAGGAAGGGCAAGAGAAGGTGTGGCCTTGTTAGTGAGTCCGGAAGTGCAGCAGTGTGTGATTGAATGGAAGGAGGTGTCATCGAGACTGATGTGGGTGAAAGCGAAATTTGAACGTGAGTTGTGGGTGTTTGTGAGTGCATATGGGCCTGGTAGTGAAAGGGATGAACAAGAGAGGGAGTCTTTCTGGAATGATGTTGATGAGTGTCTGCAGAGTTTTGGAGCGAATGTGAATGTGGTAATGATGGGAGATCTGAATGCTAGAGTGGGAAATGTAGCAGTTGAAGGCGTAGTTGGTATGCATGGTGTGCCTGGAAGAAATGAAAATGGGGAACGAATGATAGCGATGTGTGTTGAGCGAGAGATGGTGATTGGGAATACGCTGTTTGAGAAGAAAGATATTTATAAGTATACATGGGTGAGACAGGAGGGTGGAAGGGTTGTTGATAGAGCCTTGATGGACTATGTGGTTGTGTCTAGGAATGTAATAAGAAGATTGTTGGATGTGAGAGTTCTGAGAGGGGAGGGTGGAGGTATGTCTGACCACTACCTGGTGGAGGGAAAGTTAAGAGTAGGTAAGAGATGGGTGAGAGCTAGGAGGGTTAGGTGTGGCAGGGAGGTTTTGAAAGTGAGTGAGTTGGATAAAAGAGAGAAAAAGCTAGAGTATCAGGAGAAATTGAAAGATGAGTGGAACGCAGTGAAAGATCGGGAAAATGGCAGCGTGGAGGAGCAATGGCAGTTGTTTAAGAGTGCTGTGGTGGAGCATGCAGAAGAGGTGTGTGGTGTGAGACGTGTGGGTGGTGGTGTAAGAAAAGGAAGTGAATGGTGGTGCGAGGAAGTAAGTATGGCTGTGGCTGAGAAGAGACGTGCATATGAAGTGTGGCTGCAGAGGAAGGATGAGATGTCATATGAAAGGTATAAGGAAAAGAGGAATAGAGCGAGAAGGGCGTGATGCTAAAGTGGCAGCAGATGAGAGGTGGGGTAGGCGGCTGACAGAGAATTTTCAACAGAATAAGAAAATGTTTTGGAAGGAGGTGAAAAGGGTGCGAAAGGGAGAGTCTGGGAAGGAAGAACGAGTAAAAGCAGAGGATGGAAGGATGTTAATTGAGATGGATGCAGTAAGGAAGAGATGGGCAGAGTATTTTGAAAGATTGTTAAATGTAGAGGAGGAAAACGTGGCTGAGATTGTGGCAGATAGAAGGGTGCAAGGAATAAATGTGTTGGGAGAGTTGAATGATTCTTTGATCACGAAGGAGGAAGTGGAGAAGGCAGTAAAGGAGATGAAAACAGGGAAAGCTGCAGGTATGGATGGGTGTGCTGTGGAATGCCTGAAGGGTGGTGGAGTGACTATTGTTGACTGGTTAGTAAGATTATTGAATGTGTGCTTTGAGAAAGGTATGGTGCCAATTGACTGGGCAAGTGCTTGTGTGGTCCCGTTGTATAAAGGCAAGGGTGATAAGTATGAATGTACTAGCTTTAGGGGTATAAGTCTGTTGAGTGTTGTAGGTAAAGTGTATGGTAGAGTGTTAATTATGAGAGTTAGAGAGGGTACAGAGGGAGTGATTAGTGATGAGCAGTGTGGCTTTAGGAGAGGGAGGGGATGCGTTGATCAGGTGTTTGCTGTGAGACAAGTGTGTGAAAAGTATTTAGCGAAAGGCAAGGATGTGTTTTGGGCATTTATGGATTTAGAGAAAGCGTATGATAGAATTGATAGGGAGGCTTTGTGGACTGTTTTAAGATTGTATGGACTTGATGGTAGGTTACTAAAAGGGGTGAAAAGTTTTATGTAAATAGTAGAGCGTGTGTAAGAGTGGGAAATGCTGTGAGTGATTGGTTTCCCGTGAGAGTGGGGCTGCGACAGGGATGTGTGATGTCGCCTTGGTTGTTTAATATTTACATGGATGGTGTTGTAAGGGAGGTGAATGCAAGAGTTTTAGGTGGTCTGAGTCTGGTAAATGTTGATGGAGGAGAGTGGAATCTGAAGCAACTGCTGTTTGCAGATGATACTGCATTGGTGACTGATTCAGAGGAGAAATTGAGACAGTTGGTAGAGGAGTTTGGAAGGGTGTGTGAAAGGAGGAAATTGAAAGTAAATGAGAATAAGAGTAAAGTGATGAAGTGTACGAGGTTGATAGATGGTAGGGGGATGAATATAGTTTTGAATGGTGAGTTGCTTGAGGAGGTAGATTGTTTTAAATATCTAGGGTCACATGTTGCTGTGGATGGAAGAATAGATGCAGAAGTGAAGTTTAGAATTAATGAAGTAGGAAAGGTGCTGGGAGGAATGAAAAAAGTGTTTAAATGTCGTTCGCTTAGAATGGATGTAAAAAGAAGCTGTATGAGGGTGTTGTGGTACCGACTGCATTATATGGGGCTGAAACATGGAATATGGGTGTAGCAGAGAGGAAAAGTTTGAATGTAATGGAGATGAGATGTCTGAGGAGTATGTGTGGAGTGACGCGTATGGATCGAGTGCGAAATGATGAAGTGCGAAGGAGAACTGGAATTGTTCGGGAGATGGCTGGTAGAGTTGAGCAGAGGGTGTTGCAATGGTTTGGGCATATGGAGAGAATGGATAATGAGCGATTGGTGAAAAAGATAACTAGATCTGATGTGAGAGGTGTAAGACTGAGAGGAAGACCACGAATAGGATGGATGGACAGTGTGAAGAGAGCGCTGGATGCGAGAGGGATGTCTGTTGAGCAAGGAAGAGTGGCTGTGCGTGACAGAAATAAATGGAGAGAAATTGTGAATGAATAAGTGATGACGCAGCCCTGAGGGGATATTCTCCCGCATTTGGTCTGATCAGCTAGTCAGGTCAGGTGCGGGTAAGGGGATGGGTCTGTTATGATGTGGCAGGGGTAAACCAGTTCTGCTGTCGGGCCCTGCTGTGGATGTCACTGCTTGCATTGCGCAGTTGACCCTTGTGCGGTGTGATGCGGTGAGGATCTGTCCGTTCTCCCCTTTGGGGCTAAGATGCGAATGAATGTGTTTGAATGGATGAGTAAATGGAGAGTGAGTCGTCCTGTCTCGGCTACCTCCCTTTCCTTGGGGGAAGCAGCCTAGGTATATAGATAGATAGATAGATGGTTTAATGTGAGTTATAATGGTGCAATTAAGCTGCAAATGCACCATCACTCTTTCTTTCAGGCGACTGGGAAGATTAGCAGTATCCCATTTGCCCTGGGATGGCTTGCAGGTTGGAATATTTAGTCTGGTCCACTGACCTTGCCACAGAAGTTGTATTGACTTCTTTACGAGAGAGAGAAACTTGACTGTAGATCACGAGTGACGTCACAAGTCTCCTCGAGCAATATTGCCAACTTTACAAGAAAGTCAGCCTGCTCATTACCATAGATACGGTAATGACCAGGCACCCATATCAGCATGAAGAACATGTTGCCTGAATGCAATTTATTAATGATGCTGTCCTGGATCTCGTGCGAGTCTGTAGTGCAAGATGCAATTGCCTGAAGGCCTGATTTTGAATATGAAGGTATGACAAATGAGTCGTGCCGAGAATTTAGAGCTTAGTCCATGGCTTTATCATTAGCAAAAAGTTCGGAGGTAAACACAGATGTATGAGTCGCCAGCCGATACCTGAGGGCACATTCAGTCGACCACACACTAGCACCCACATATTCACTTGGCTTGGAGCCATCATTGTACAACTGGTGGGGCCCAAAGTGGTGAACGATAATATTACGAAACAAGAAGTGGACCTCCACCTTCAGCACCTTGGTCTTTCTTTGCAAACATTTATTTTGCAAGACATTCAACGTCCTCATTGTGGCATCGAATGATGACCCATACACCTGTGTGCCACAGTCCAGCTTGGATTTTTTTTTTTTTTTTTTTTTTATGTGTCCGACTCTGGGCAAAGGCTCAGGGCCTATTTCTTGGGGGCAGTTGCCTATCCCAAGGCCCAGTAGTCCTCCTACACCTCCACATGTCACCACTTCGGCGCTAACACTCACCGTCCATATTGAATACATGCTAGGGCTGTCTCATACAGGACTTTATACCAGTAATAAAGATTTTCTATTGCCTCCCCAAACAGTGCCCGCTAGGTACTTAAAGACATTTAATGGTTTATCACAATGAGAAGTCAAGTTATTAACATGAAGTTTAAAGCTGAAACGACAATCAAAATGGATTCCCAAAAACTTTAAAGAATTTTGAAAAGGTACCGCCTGTTTATCCAGAGTCTATCGCAAATTACGTATGATACGAGTTGCAAAAACTACAGTGGCATACAGAGGGATGGAAAACTTAAATCACCACTGCAAGGTCAATTGTCAGATGGATGGAATCAGCCCAGCCGAAAATTGTGCATTACGGGAAGAGTGCCATATTGCACAATTGTCAGTGCAGAGTATTTAAGATTCCTCGGGACAGGAGCTGATGACAGAATATCATTGATAATAATACTAACCAAAGTGGGACTAAGCACACTTCCCCGTGACACCCCGTTTTCTTGAATAAATATATCCAATGTTATGTTACGAGGCAATTTCACAGAGAAAGCTCTGTCTCCTATGAAATTTTAAATAAAAATTGGCAAATTATCTCTTAAACCATAGACATAAAGCTTCATTAATATACCATGTTGCCATGTCATGTCATAGGCTTTATGGATGTTCAAGAACACCTCTATCATGCATTCTTTATTGGCAAATGCCTCTGAAATACAGTGTTCCAAATTCATAAAATGATATGACCTTCTGCATTTATGGAAGCCACATTGTTGATCATTTAACCAATTCTTTGACTCTAAAACAAAAAGAAACCTATTACCAACCATTCATTCCATGACCTGAAACAGACAAGAAGTCAACACAATAGGACAAAATGAAGTAGGACTCATAAGACCACGAGCCTCTTTGGGTACCTGTATGATGTGCGCAAAGTGCCATGAGTTTGGGAAAGTTTGGGACATCCAAATCTCATTGTACAATGCTAATAGCTTAAACAGGTCATCCTGATTACGATCCCCATGATAGTATCTGGTCTAGGACTGGTGTCTTTACAGGATTTAAGGGCAAGGAGCAGTTCATCTATCGTAAACTCTTGGTTGTACGGGAAATCTACATTTTCTGTGACAAGGTCCAATATTTGTAGCTCAACCATGCGTTTATGGTGTTGAAAACGCTGATTGTAACTGGCTGAGCTACTTACATGAGACAAACTCTTGGCTAGCTTATTAATTACTTCCACGGGATCGTCATAGATGTTGTTGTTCACCTGCAAGGTTATCACAGGGATGTTAGGGCATTTATTATTCAGTATATTAAAAGTGGACCAGACTTTACTTAATGAAGTAGATCGATTGACCATGGACACAAATGACTGCCAGGAGTCACGTTTACTCTCCTAATTATTATTCTTGTCTCAGCCTGTGCCTGTTTGTATGCAACAAAATTTTCCTCAGTTGGCTATGAAAAATCCCGTATCTCCTCTTGCGTTTCCTTAACCCCTAAACCGCATGCTTGTTTTGCTTTGACTTGCGTGTCCTGTGGGCATATTCGCGCTCCGACAGACTCTCTAAAAATATTTGCCAAAAATAAGTTATTAGTCCTAGATTATTAAAATTATATATGCTTAAGGCACATACCTTCAGCTTTCTCCTGGGATGTTTGTTGAGCCTTCGTCAAGTACCGTAGGACTTGTGGAGACCTCTGAAGTTGGGTAACGGTCTCCACTTTACACTTCCCAATAACCCGTAATATGATTACCACAGCCTGATATTATCACTAGAAACACTATTCTATGATTCTCAAATAGTTTGGAATCCATACTCCAAAAAAATAAAACACTGTGAAAGCAATGAAAATTACAAGCGCGTATGACCTTCCCACTTGCGATCGCTCGCCGCTGGTGTTCTGTCATTTAATATTCATAAAAACACTCACACATTATATTTCTATTACTATATAACACATATATATCTACAGTCTTTACCCATAAGTTTCCTTCAGTAATAGTAGTTTATTGTCACTGTAGGCATTCAATTTCTCTTTCAGTAAAATACGTAGAATTCACTTTCTCATCCTGTATACTAGCATTGAGAGTGAATCTGTCACTTTCACCTTCACTTTCATAACTCATAGTATTCATACATACTAGAGTGAAACTTTCACTTTCATTACTCCTAGTATATATACTCGTATTCTTATATTACTACTCATTTACATTTCTATTTACATTCTCTATTATAATAACATTATTTACATTTCTATTTTATTTACACTGTGTTAGGCACTGTCACTTGCAGTAACTTATAAAACTATTTTCCACTGTTCACTTATATTTACATTCATTGCATTCACTTGCTGTTTACACATTATTTACACATTATTACATTTCCACTTGCACTGTTTTACTCACCAGAAAAATCGTAGTCACTCTCTATCATTTGCATTGACAAATTAGCCAGTTCATATTCCACAGCAGTCACTCAGCGCGAATCTGACGTGCTTTCACCTTGAAAGACGACAGTAAACTGAATACAGTGTGATGGCCTGCCTAGGGGAAGTGCAATGCTGCCAATTCAGCCTGGTGACAGCTGCTAATACTTTATATACGCTATGAAATGATTGGCAGGAAATCTAGACAATACATAATAAATTAGGTAGTTCCAGGTGAATGTAAATATCACTATGGCTTCTCCCTTCCTTCCTTATATATATTTTTATTACGAGAATAGATTATATGGCATATTTCAAGGGGAAATAAACAGCGAAAATTAGTGAACGAGTGCACGTGAGGTGTTGTCAGGAGATAATTAACCAATTCCAGGTGTATGGCACTATCACTTACCTTATTTCTTTTTGGTATATATTATTTGGTATAAGAATAGGGCATAGGGCTTATTTCAATGGATGAAATCAGTGGAAAATTCCAGGGAAGATTTACTTAGCGTAGAATACAGTGTGGTAGCCTGCAATAATTAGGTAGTTCCAGGTGAATGTACATATTACTTAGGCTTCTCCCTTCCTTTCTTATATGTATTTTTATTACGAGAATAGATTATATGGCATATTTCAAGGGGAAATAAACAGCGAAAATTAGCGAATGAGTGCACATGAGGTGTTGTCAGGTGATAATTAGCCAATTCCAGGTGTATGGCACTCTCACTTACCTTATTTCTTTTTTGTATATATTATTTGGTATAAGAACGGGGCATAGGGCTTATTTCCATGGATGAAATCAGTGGAAAATTCAAGGGAAGATTTACTTAGAGTAGAATACAGTGTGGAAGCCTCCCTAGGGGGAGTGCAATGCTGGCAATGTCAGCCTGGTGACAGCTGCCAATATATATGCTATGAAATGATTGGCAGGAAATCTAGACAATACATAATAAATTAGGTAGTTCCAGGTGAATGTGAATATCACTGAGGCTTCTCCTTTCCTTTCTTATATATATTTTTATTACAAGAATAGATTATATGGCATACTTCAAGGGGAAATAAACAGCAAAAATTAGCGAACGAGTGCATGTGAGGTGTTGTCAGGTGATAATTAGCCAATTCCAGGTGTATGGAACTCTCACTTACCTTATTTCTTTTTTGTATATATTATTTGGTGTAAGAATAGGGCATAGGGCTTATTTCAATGGATGAAATCAGTGGAAAATTCCAGGGAAGATTTACTTTGCGTAGCACGGCCGGGCAGGCGAGAGGAGAGGGTAATGGAGGGGAAGTAGGGAGGGGAGTCAAGAACGGGGAGAAATGGCTAAACTGTCAACAATGGATGGAAGTACAAATGAGATTAGGAGTGCTGACTAGTGTTGGACATTGGCAGTACTGATAGATGATACAAGCCACCACTTGAAAACCCGGGCGAATTCAAAATAACACAGAATTACAAAAGTGTGGCCCCACGGTATGATCCCCTGCTTCCAAGCGTCACGAAAGTGATGCCCCGCGGTTAAGGGGTTAACCCATGGATTGCGAGCCACAGCTCAGGCCGGGTAGCATAGCATTGCAAGGCACGCTCAGGCTGTGCTGGCCGTGCATCACCGTAAACAACTTGACCCCTACACAAACTTACGCATGGCGCCATGCAAAGACAGAGAGAAAGAGATTTTCTTCTTTTCACCAGATGATGCCTGGATGTTTATCTTTAAGTTTATAATAAACAAAAACAAAAATTTTTTTTTTTCACTTTTTCGCTACTCTCGTATGTAAACTTATGCACGACCCTTTGCAAAGATGAAGAGAGAGAGATTATTTTTCTTTTCAGTAGATGATGCCCTGGATGTTTATCTTTAAGTTTATAATAAACAAAAACTAAAAGAAAAAAGGTTTTCCTTCATTTTTTGCACACCATGGGGTGGGATAAAAAAATAGGTAATTGCGCAATCCAAAGGTCAATGCATGTCAGCAATCCAGCATCCACCAATGAGCTCCATGATTCACATGAATTCTAGAAGTCTTGGGAATACCAGTCTCAGCTGCGAATAATATGGAATTGGTTAAATTTTCAACTAGCTCCCCCGCACACTGCTGAAAACATGTATTCTTGCCTTATTTCCACCACCCAAACAGAAATATATTGCTATGAAACCTACATCATCTTATTCATCGATGTTTGGTCTAGCTGAGAAGCAAAAAAGAATACAGAAATGTACGAAGAGAAGTACATTAGGCTGGTGTGAATAAACATTTTGGAATGTCAATCTCACTTCCCAACATCATAGTTCATATGTTTTCTGTCATACAGAATAATGTTATTAGAAATTTTGACAGAGACTTTCATCAGCTTTCTAATAAGCTTTCTCGGGGTGTGATACGATGTGTAATTTTCGAGAAAATAGCAAACAACTAAAAGCCATTTCCTACTGAAAGCTGATTTATTGTTCAGGGAGCTCTGGTGCAAAAGTTTTCCTGCACAGGTTATGTTTTTATTTCATAATCTTGTGCAGAAGTTCATGAGCTTTCTCATGGTATCTTCAGATTTTTCATGTGCCTCATAGTTTCTGAGTAAATTGCAAAAAAATACTGGGTACCCACACCAGTGCTGCATTGTTGTCATGCGCGCACAATAACTGTTATATCCCTGCCTACGTAACAACAACTTTTCATCAGAGGTATTACATTGTTATGTCCTGTACATACATAGATGAAAATACTCTCTTCCCCCGCCTTTACCTAAAAAATATGCTTCCAAAGGCTATTTTTGGTCATGGGCATACATAGAATTTACAGCTCTTTATCATGGTTCTTACAGGAAATCGATACTTCCAATACTTTTTGAGTAAATGGACAACAAAGGTAGAATACTCCTTTGAGCGCTGCATAGTTTTACTGCAAGCGAAATAAAGCTCTCTTCTCCCGCCTCTACCTAAAAAATATGCTCCTAAAGCCTTTTTTTTTTTTTTTTTTTTTTTTTTTGTCATGTACAGATGTTTATTTTTATATGATTCCTCATGATGTTGTCAAAACATCAACATGACTATTACCTGGATGAAAGAGAACAACATACTTTCTAGTGTACTGTCAATTTTTCCTGTCTCATCCACACCTACATATTTTTGCTTGCTAGAGGTTTTATTTTGTTTTATTCAAAGTCTACATGTAAAATCTCCAAGATTTTTTTTTTTTTATAGTGCTATAAAAAACTCGACATGATCACTAGTCCTTTTCCAGTTACTGATACTGAAGCCGTACTTTCTTTCTTATATGTAGAAAACAGTGCTTGTTTGTGTGAAAAATGTAGAAATATTGAAATAGGTCAATGTACAAATCAACAAAATTTGGAAAACTCACTTCCTCCAGGGGTGTTGAGCTGCTGGCAGGACCTTGTTGGGTTTGAAGATGAGGAATTATGTAGTGTGTGTGTGTGTGTGTGTGTGTGTGTGTGTGTGTGTGTGTTTACCTAATTGTATCTACCTAATTGTGATATACAGGAAATGAGCTACGCTCGTGGGGTCCCGTCTCTGTTTCTCAGTAAGTTATATTTGGCCTTAAACTCATTTAAGTATTTAGACTGGACGATTTCATCATCCAGGCTATTCTACTGGTATATACATCTATAAGGAAAATTATATTTCTTGATATCCTTCAAGCAGCTTGGCTTCTTCAATTTCATTCCGTGTCCTCTTGTTACTTTCCTATCCCATATACTGTAAGCAGACCTTCTCTGTCAAGTTTATCTACTCCCATCATGGTCCTACACACTGCAATAATGTCGCCCCTCTTTCTCCTTTCCTCTAAGGAAGGCAAATCCAGCTTTTCCAGCCTCTCTCTGTACGACAGATCTGCCAGACTGGGGACCATCTTGGTTGCTGTTATTTGCATTTTCTCAATCTTGTTTATATCTTTCTTTTTGTGTGGGGACCACACTACTGCTGCATATTCTAACCTGGGGCGGATCATGGCACTATCAATTTTTTCAACATCTCATCCATATAATGAAATGCTACTCTTATGTTAGTTAAGAGTTTATAAGTCTCTCTAACTGTCTTGTTAATATGTTTTTCAGGTGACAAACTATCCTGGACCAGCAATCCCAAATCTTTCTCTTCTCTCGCATTTGTAATTTGTTCATTACCCACCAGATAATTCAGTGATGGCCTCTTGGTATTTTTACCCATTTCCAATATTTTACATTTCATTGTGTTGAATTTCATTTCCCACATCCGGATCCAATAGTGTAACCTAACCAGATCCTCCTGCAATATTTTACAATCCTGCTTAACCTCTACCTTCCTCAAGATCTTTGTATCATCAGCAGACTTGCATAACTGTTCACTCCATCTACCATATCATTTACGTTAATCAGGAACATTACTGGCGCCAATACCGAGCCCTGTTGGACTCCACTTGTTACTTCCCTCCATCCAGACATCCTATCCTTTACTACTGTCCTCATTTGTCTGTCTCTAGATACACACAATCCACCCAACCGTCTCTCTCCTGTAGCACGTCAATCACTCTTGAGTGAAAGCTCAAGTTAGAAACACACGACCTTCCACTTCTGAATCCAAACTGACTTCCAGCCAAAATATTCATCTCTTCCAGATATTTTATCCATCTATCTTTCAGGATTCTCTCGCACAATTTTGCGTCCATGCTGGTTAGGGACACTGGTTTATAATTCAAGGATTCTTCCCTGTTTCCTCCCTTACAATGTGGTACCACATTAACCCTCCTCCATTCTTGAAGCACTTTCCCCTCTTCCAGAGAACACACAATTAAACTGTGAATCTTATCTGACAGTTGTTCTCTGCATTCCTTCAGTACCCAATTAGAGGTTCCATCTGGTCCTGGGGCATTCCTTACATCTTGAGTTTCCAGTAACTGATACACTTCCTGTACTTCCACTTTTATATCTTTTATCACTACATTTCTAGTCACTCTCTCCCCTTTCAAAAACTCCTTTTCATTAGTGAAAACCGATTGGAAACATTTGTTCATTATTTCAGCTTGCATTGCCGCATCTTGATAGACCTCTCCTACTTTCAGTTTGGTGATTCCTTCCTTTTGTTTCAGTTTGCAATTGACAAACCTATAAAACAGTTTGGGTTCATCTTTCCATGTGTCTACTATATGTTTTTCAAAATTCCTTTCTTCCTCTCTACGTATTCTTGTGTATTCATTTCTAGTTCTTTTATATTCTTCGCTTGTTCTGTTGTTACCTCTCCTTCTCCAGTTGTTCCATGCTGTGTCTCTCATTTTTTTGCTATCATACACCTTCTATTAAACCACTCTTTTTCCTGTTTTCTTTCCCCCTTACTCTTGGCACAAATTTTTCCACTTCCGAATTATAGAGGTCTAGAAAGGTATCCCACTTCCTCTGTATCTCTCTTTTTCTCCAAACCACATTTTCGAAAAATTTTCTCAGTCCTGTTAAATTTGCTTTCCCAAAGTTGTATCTTCCCTGCCTATAAAGCTCATCTCTTGGCTCCACGTTCCCTATTATCATCTGGAACTCAATGACCACATGATCAATTTTTCCTATTGGAGACAGATATTTCAATGATTCTATTACATCGGGTTCTTTTGTAAACAGTAAGTCTAATCTTGCTGGTGTGTCCTCGCCTCGGAACCGTGTCTCTTCTTTGACCCACTGCGTCATCACATTGTTCATTGTTATATTTGTTCATTGTTATATTTAATAATATAGCGCCCCAAAAATCTTCGCTGCCTCCTTAGTCCCATTCCTCCCAGTTCACCTCTTTACAGTTAAAGTAACCCATTAAAATTATATTGTTGCTTTTCTCAATCATTTTCTGTAAATAACTAGCCATATCTGACAACATCTGCTGATATTCATCATCATTCCATGCTCATGTCTTAGGGGGAACATACACTATCGCCATATATCTCTTGCTATTGTCTCCAGTTTCTAATTTCATATTTATCACATCAGCCCTGCCTTCTCCCATTTCCATGGTATCTACATTTATGTTGTTCTTCACTGCTATTATCACTCCTCCTCCCGTTTGTTCTTTTCTGTCTCTTGTCCACAGTTTGTATTTACCATCTCCCGTATGAACATCAGTATCTTCTCTTAACTTGGTCTCTACAAAGCACATATCTTCTCTTAACTTGGTCTCTACAAAGCACATAACATCAGGTTCATGTACCCTCAAGAAATCGTTGATTTCTAGCCTTGCCGATATTAAACCATCAACATTAGTATATGTCACCTTCAAATTATATTTTATGTTTTTTATACCCTCTTCTCTCCTTCTCTCCGTGGGTACTACTTCCTCAGTTTCTGATCCATGACTCTCCAATAATACACTGTCTTCTCTTTCTTAATTCTCTGTTCGTTTTTTGCCTTTGCTTCCTTTACTAACTCCTTTATTTTAGCTCTTCCTTCCTCATTTGCATCTCTCCTTATCCAAACATTTTTTAACCCTTCCTTGTCTGATAATTTCCATGTTCAATTGATGATTTCGTTTACTGTTGTCTGAGACTTAAACTTTACCTTCAATGGCCTCGCCCCTCCTTCCTCGTACCTTCCTAACCTAAACACTTCTTCAATCTCTTCTTGAGCTTCGTTGTTACCCTCCATAACTACTGATATTATTTTTTTAACTTTACTCAGTTCTTCTCTTTCCCTTTCTAATCCCACTGTCATATGCTTGACTTTTACTCATGAAGTTATTACACATTTTTTCTTATCGGCTACATCCCTGACTAAAGATTCTCTACTTCTCAGTACCCTAACCACTTTTTTCTACACCTTTTCCTTGCTTTGTTGTTCTATAATCTCTTTCAAATTTACATTTCCTTCTTCCTGCATTTTCTTCCACCCCCTTATGTTGCTCCTTGATTTCTTTAACGTGCTCATCATGCATCCTTGATTTGAATTCACAATAATTTAGTTTACTTTTCATCCAGTCTCTTTCTTCTTCCAACCTCTTATTCTCCCTCTTGAGCTGTTTTATTTCATTAGAGGCAGATTCATTACTCACTTTTAATTATGTGACTTCTCTTTCTTGTTCATCACTGCGTGCACAAACTTTTGCTAGTTTATTCCATAGAATTTTGATCTCGTTTTCCTGGTCTATGGCCCATTCCTGTAACTCTCTAGTTACTGCCCATACCTTTTTAATTCCTGGACATTCCTCTCCGATGTTTTCCCTACGCCTGCTACTCTTGTTTGGTTCAGCTTAATACTTCCATTTCCCACATCATCTTCGGAGAAGCCCACGAAATCCCTCTTGCCAGTTGTAAACAAAGCACTGTCCCTTTCTGCCATGATGCAACCATATGGAGACTTTCTATTTGAGGGTCGCACGTCTTAAGGTCCCAACGCATCATTAAAAAAAAAAGACCAGATATCATCTCTTTGGGATATGATTTCGGGTGTTTTTTTACTGATGGCATGATTGGCCCTTAAGACGTGTGACATGGGTTGCGTGTCTTAAGGGCCAAACGCACCATACATAAAAAACGCCAGAAATCACCTCCCTGAAAGGCATTTTCTGGCGTTTTCTGGCTTTTTTTTTTTTTTTAATGGCGCATTGGAACTATAAGATGTGCAACCCCTCAATTTAATTTTCCACCATATCTTGTACTCTTTATGACTGAAACCGTGGTTCTTTTTAACTACTGTCCAACGGGACCACCACTCACACACTCATTAACGTAATGGCAAATAGGCTAGTCTGTAAGTCACAGATTCAGTGATTATTTCCCCTCGATCCAGGAAGAGCTCCATCTCTGTCGGCGACCTGTTTAAGTGTGTGTGTGTGTGTGTGTGTGTGTGTGTGTGTGTGTGTGTGTGTGTGTGTGTGTGTGTGTGTGTGTGCTCTGCTAGGGAATACTTTGCTCGGCTTAGTACCATTCGAAGCAATCACCCATGCAAAGCGGCATATCACAAACAGGACACGTGTGAGTTGTTTCTCTCCTCATCTTTGCCAGGGCACACAGGGCACACTGGAGCCTCTTGCGGTTGGGAGTCCTCTCCTGTCAATGGCCCAGTGTGCGATCCAACCACACTGTGTCGTCGATGACTTGTCGACACTTGGCTGGATGTCCTCCTGGTGTTCCCTAGTCCTGTCTTCCTGGAGGTGCAGCTGCAGGGCCTGGCATGGCAGCAGTGGCAGGTTCTCCCGATGGACCAGGAACTGCTGGAGATGGTGGTCTCGGCACCCGTGCTGGTCCTGTAGGTGATGGTGGCATTGAAACCGGTGCTGGTGCTCCTCCTGGAGACGGTGGTGTTGGCACCTGTGCTGGTGCTGCTACAGGAGATGGTGATGTTGGCACCTGTGCTGCTGCTGCTGCGGGTGCCGGAAGTGCTGGAGGTCCTGCTGGCCGCAGGTTGGAGGGTCAAGAGCATGGTGGAGGACGTGCCGTGATGCAGGCAGTTTGTTATCAGCTCATCACTCAGTCTTCCAGTAAATCAGTTGCCCACTAGCTGTGATATTATAAGGGCATATTCAGAACATAAATATACAAATCCGTCACTGAGCACCCAAGCCTGTGAGGAAACTGTTGCACTTGAAGTAGCCGGAATTTACGAGAATGCTTCCATCTCAACTATTGATTTCACCAGTGATGTTATTCGTGTGAAATGCCTGATAGGAAAGGCACAGGAGCTTAGGAAATAACCAGTGAGCAAAAGGACTTCCAACACTTATATAGAGAAACTCGCCAGCTTTGACACTTTATTTGACATTAGTCATTGCAAATGTAAAACTTCAGTGCACGTGAGAGGTCTGAGTGTCAATGCGCTACAGCAGACAAGAAAACGCCTGAGGAGTGGCCTTTCTGGGCTGACCAAAATAGTTGCAGAAAAATGTATATTGGAAGAATAGACCGGAAGAAGACAGCACAAAATAAGTGTGGAGTAAATAGAGTGATGAAAAGGAAGCTCTAAGAAGAGTCCACTAGAGATACTAAGCAAAATAATGACGATATAATGACAGCATGTACTGACGAAAGTGATGCATGTGATTAACAATATGATCAGTATGTTGATGATGATACTGAAGAAGTAGATGGAAGCAAACAGTCAGAACAGTGTCAGAACAGATTAGTCTATCCTTAGCTGAGTCGTGTAGCTGATCGAAGTCAAGTAAGCAATAGAGACATCTGCGCCACTGTGAATGCAGCGTTGAAAGACATGAATATTCTTTGTGAAGAAAATAAAGTTGATCCCAGTAAACTTCGCCATCAGAGAAAATACTGGAGAGATGTCACATTGCAACAGCATAAAAATGACGTGAAGGAGATCGTTTGCATTGGTTTCGATGGAAAAATCGATCAGACACTCAAGAAAACCCCAGATGGTCAGTGAATCGTGAAGGAAGATCACTACTCAGTAGTTGCGCCGTTTACGTCGACCACGTTTCTCCCGAAAATGGAAGAGCAGCAGATATTGCCAAAGAAGTCATGTCTGTCATTCGAGAAACAGATTCAACAGATTCGTTGCAAGCTATCGTCTGTGATGGGACAAGTGTCAATACTGGAAAGAGAAATGGAGCAATATGTGAGCTCGAAACACAGCTTGGCAGACCACCACAGTGGCTTGTTCGCTTGTTGCATCTTGTTGAAATCATTTTCCTGAGGTATTTCGAGGCAGTTAATGATTCGACAACAGGACCATGAGGCTGCAGAGAAGAAGTAGGTCAGTTGAATTTGACCCAAAAGTTCTTTCAGTTGTTGGTTATGAAGGTGTTGCTGGAAAAACTTGCATTTTACCAGAAGGAGTTGTAAGTGATCTCAGCAAAGATCAGGGCTACCTGTACCGTGCATGTTTGGCAGTGCAATTGCCAAGTGGAGATACTAATGAAGGTGTGGGACCATCTGCACAACCAGGACCGCTAAATCATGCCAGGTGGCTTACAAAAGCTAATCGCGTACTGTGTTTATACATGTCAAAGGAGCAACCATCACCAACCCTAAAACATCTCGTTTCATTCATTGTGAACTATTATGCTCGTGTGTGGTTCAGGGTGCAAGCCAACAGCTTGTGTCACGATGGAGCCAAAAATTTCTCCTTCATGGTGGATCTCCTTCAAAAGCTGCCGTTGGAGAATCAGGTAATCATTCGCCCTGTTCTTGCCAATAACAGCTACTTCTGCCACCCAGAGAACATCCTGTTGTCAGCTGTTGTTGATAAAGATGTTGGCGTACGCTCGATGGCGATCAAGTTGATGAAACAAGCACAGATGAATGAGAGTGATGACCAAGCTTCATTTAGAATATTTGAAAAATTGGCACTAAAGATAAACTACGATGCCAAGAAGTACACTGAGCAGGTAGAGCTTTCTTCTGCCACAGTTCTTCCATTGCTGAAGAATAGACTGGATCAAATTGACGAAAGCCAACCCATCGTACTGGACGTGAACCATTCTCATTCCCAAGGAGTGACGCGCTGCATCAAGGGCGTCACATCCACCACAAGTATTTGGACATGAATCACGTCATGATATGCCTATCCAATGTAAGCGATCTTGCAGCTTGTTCCGGAATGTGAAAGTAAACGAGACTTTTGGTATGTTCAACTGTTCATGCCATTTCTACTGTTCTTTTTCTTTTTCATGAAATAATGCCTTTTATATGATTTTGATACATTTATTTCAACTGTTACTTTTATTTTTAAAACTGAAATTTAGCACAGAACTTGTATTTATTTCATCCAAAAAAACACCATGAGTTTCTAAGTTTTTGAGAAATAACAACTTTTAGATCCAAGTAGCTGGAATGGGCATGTGTATATCGATTTTTTTTTTTTTTCGTAGTGTTACTGTCATTGTAAAGGAGCACCATTCTGAGTATGTTTCAATCTGGCAACCCTAAGTTGGTTCCTTTTCGACCCGCCCTAATATACACCTTAACTATAACTACACGAACACTCTTGGCACATAGCACCAACATTTCACATAAATTGTAAGTTATCAACAAATGTCTTAGCACGGTGTAATACCTGTCCACTGACGTCCGTGGGTGTATTCCATTTTTTTTTTTTCTGCCCTCCTTCCCCCAAGGTTAAACCAACACATGATATACACCATAACTATATCTCCATGAACACTCATGGCACATACTGTAGCACCAATATTTCACATAAATCATAAGTTATGAACAAATGTCATATATATATATATATATATATATATATATATATATATATATATATATATATATATATATATATATATATATATATATATATATATATTCTGCCCTCCTTCCCCTAAGGTTCCCCTATCATATGGTATATATCCTAACAATATCTCCATGAACACTCGTGGTACATAGCACCAACATTTCACATAAATCATAAGTTATCAACAATGTCTCAGCACAGTGTAATACCTGCATTTACCTAGCAGTTTACAGTTCCTCGTCTGCATCTGAAGAGTCGTCTGTAGTTGTAACAGCAACTGGTGACGGGCGACAATGCAACATTTCTGATCCTCACGTAAAATGAGACTTCTGCCTTGATTTGGGTACTTTGTACCTGTTGATGGTAAAATACCATGCGATCACACAAAGGCTACAGCTTTATCTTCTTGCTGGTAGAACTGTGAAATAGCAGTGAAGTAATAAATTTTGCAGGATTCCCAGTCCATGGTTGGAGCCGAACTGACTTTCAAATCTTGCAGGCCCTAGCGTGGAGCATTTGAAATTCTACTTTGTGATAGGCTGATTCATGTGCTACGCATGCGCTTTATCCACCCACACACATAACACGCACCAACGAACACACACAACTGTCCGACCACGGCAGGGAAAATTTCTCCCACAGAAAATCTATCTCTATTGCCAGATGCCTCAATCCCGTTCAGGGTGGCCACAAACAAATCGCCTCCACGTCGCCCTGTCCCCCGCCATTTCACTGCCCTGCTCCCAACTCACACACCCCTCTCTCATATACCTCTCCACCCCATCCCTCCATCTCATCCTCGACCTTCCCCTCCCTCTCCCCCCCTCCACCTCACTCACATACACTCTCTTCGTCAGTCTCTCACCCTCCATCCTCTCCACATGGCCAAACCACCTCAGTGTATTCCTCCTAACGCTTCCTATCACATCCACATCCACACCACAATGCTCCTTTATATCCTCATTTGTCAGCCTGTCTCTTCATGTGACTCCACAGGCTCCTCTTAAATAACTTATTTCCACTGCTCTCACTCTTGACTTGTGCCCTTCCAACAACTAGGTGCAAGAGCCAGCAAGAGAAAAAAAAATGATGAGAGCAGAGAGGAACAGGCCCATCATGGCAAGGAATTTACCAAGTCATATTCAAAACAAAGGATAGGGAGGAGGAAGGTGGTGATGGGGTGGATGATCTCTGGTGGGGTGAAGGGGGATGAATAGTTTAGATAGGAGGGGACAGAGTTGGCTGTATTCAATCAGCCAGAGGTACAGTAGGTGGTGAAGTGGCAAGGGGGGCGGGTTCCCCCCCACATACCTGGTGATGGGGCGTGATCTTCCTTCCCATCACCTCCTGTCCCAGTTCTGATTGGGTAGAAACTATTTACATCATAAAAGGGGCTGGCTTAGTGCTCGGCAGTTTTTGATCACCAGTCATAGGACTCTACATGGTAAACTTGCAAACTGACGATCGTCAGTCATACTACTTCATGGGTTGATGGGAAGACAACCTGGTGAAGAACTGCATACAAACACCTCCAGCTATGTGAAACATCTTCTGGAAAGGCTGGCTGTGGTACATCAACAAGAGTGAGGAGCCCTTAAGTTTTCAGGAGAGATGATGAAGTGGAAGTATGATGCCAAGGCAAGTGAGATGAACTTCAAGGATGGTGACAAAATTTGGTTACACAATCCTGAGCAGAAGAAGGGACAGCCACTGAAGCTACAGAGCCCGTGGGATGGGCTTTACACTGTGCTGGACTGCCTATCAGACGTAATGTACCAGATTCAGGGAGGCAGGAAGTCTCTCCCAAAGGTGGTATTGTACATGTGAATCGTCTGTGGCAGTGCCATGGGTCAGACCAGTACAGCTGGGACGTCTCCAAGGAATCTTGCTCTCCAACACCTGAGGATGCTGAGGAGGACCAAGGAGCTAAAGAAGAAGAGGATGATGACAGTTTCGCAGGAGAAGTGCATCAAGAAGAGGACCAAGACATCCCAGGAGTGGACTGTATGGAGGAGCAGGAACATCATCAGAAGTGGCATATGAGAAGACCTGATAAGTTGAAGGATTATTTTGTGTATAATTAAATGTTTTGTTTGGATTAAGGATGGTTTTTGTATACATTGTGTAGTTTTGTCTGGAAGGCAATGGACTACGGAGGGAGTAGTGTTGAGAAGTGGGATTTGCTAATTAGGTAGTACTGGAAGGTTTGTATATGTGATTGTTTGTTAAATTATGTAAATTTATCTCAGCTTTTATGCTAAAGCATGTAGAGTGTTGTGTAATGTAAGAAAACTATGGATATTTTGGATGTTTCCTAGCTGATAACTGTTACCCCTTCGAAAGTGTACTAAAACTCTGGAGAAGTAAGGAAGGCTATTTCAGAAGTGTACTAAAACTCTGGAGAAGTAAGGAAGGCTATTTAAGGAGGTGGTAGACCTGGTCAATTTTTACACGTTGCCCTCATCCGATTTTTTCATCCAATCTGATTTTTTCCTGTTGTTTTTGGTGTGATTCGATCGATTTTGACCTTCGTTTCTATCGCAAGTCGTTAGTTTTTTTTTTTTTTTTTACGGCACTAGCTACTTCCGGTGGAAAGGACCGATCCAAATCAACAAAAATCACACCAAAAACAACAGAACACACTCAGGTAGGATGCCTGTTATCACGTGAAACGTATTTTTTTTTTCTTTTTTTGGTTCTTCCCCCTCCCCCCAAGAATACTGGGGGACCTGTGGGAAACCGGGATTTTGGGTGGGGGAAAAACGCAAAAGCGAGTGATTTCCTACTGGAACTGTTATCCAAATCAAACGAAAAACACTAAAATCCGTCGGAAGAATATAATTTTAAGCTTCTTAGGGAGTTCGTGTTTCCTAACTGTGGAGCTTCGTCCCCCAGACCCCCCAACCCTGGCTGTGCTTCCTAACTGGGGGGCTTCGCCCCCCAGACCCTCCATGACATTAACCAAACCTCATTTAACCTAACCTAACCGGGTGTAAATAAGAAATATTGCATTTACCTATGGGTGTGTTCCATTTTTTTTTTTTTTCTGGCCTCCTTCCCCTAAGTTTCCCCCAACACATGATATACACCCTAACTAGATCTCCACAAACACTCGTGGCACGTGGCGCAAACACTTCACATAAATCACAAGTTATTATCAAATGTCTTAGCACTGTACAGTACCTGTCCACTGAAGTCCATGGGTGTGTTCCATTTTTTCTTTTTTTTCTGCCCTCCTTCCCCTAAGGTTACCCCAACACATGATATACACCCTAACTATATCTCTACGAACACTCGTGGCACATAGCACCAACATTTCACATAAATCACAAGTTGTCAGTGAATGACTTATCGCCTGTTCACTGACGTCTGTGGTTGCCCAGCGTCCTTACGTCCCCTCCTCTCCTTCCCCTAAGGTCCCGTTAACACATGCTATGCACCCTAAATATCCCTTCACGAACACTCGTGGCACATTGCACCAACATTTCACATGAATCATAAGTTATCAATGAATGTCTAAGCACGGTACAGTACCTATTCACTGACGTCCATGGTTGCCCAGCGTCCTTACGTCCTGTCCCCTCCTTCCACTAAGGTCAAACTAACACATGCTACGCACCCTAAATATCCCTTCCCGATCACTCATGGTATATTGCAGCAACATTTCACATAAATCATAAGTTATCAGCAAATGTCTTCTCACGGTACAGTACCTGTTCGTTGACGTCCATGGTTGCCCAGCGTCCTTACATCCCCTCCCCTCCTTCCGCTAAGGTCCTGCTAACACATGCTACGCACCCTAAATATCCCCTTCACGAACACTCGCGGCACATTTCACGTACATTTCACATAAAGTATAGGTTCTCTATAAATGTCTGAGCATGGTACAGTACCTGATCATTGACGTCCGTAGTTGCTAGGGATCCTTATGTCCCCTCCTCTCCTTCTGCTAAGGTCCCTCTAACATATGCTATGGATGCTTAATATTCCTTCACGAATACTCATAGCACATTTCACATACATTTCACATAAAGTAAAAGTTCACTATAAATGTCCGAGCATGGTACAGTACCTGTTCACTGACATCTGTAATTGCTCTGTGTCCTTATGTCCCCTCCCCTCCTTCCACTAGGGTCCCGCTAACATATGCTACGCATGCTAAATATCTCTTTACAAACACTTGCGACACATTTCACATACATTTCACATAAAGTATAAATTCTCTAAAAATGTCTGAGCACGGTACAGTACCTGTTCACTGACGTCCGTAATTGCTGGGCGTCCTTACATCTCCTCCCCTCCTTCTGCTAAGGTCCCACTATCATATGCTACGCACCCTAAATATCCCTTCATGAACACTCACAGCACATTTCACGTACACTTCACACTAAATCATATGCAAATACGTGACTACCACAATAATTTCATCCCTACCTCCACAATTATTCTGTTCCTGAGTATGGCATAAAACGTGATGCAGCAGCTTCGCCTCGAGAGTATGATACACCACTATATGGGAAGCATCACACTTCTTCACAAACACACACAACATGTTTGACGTATATTTCTCAGTAATTCATACTCAAATATAATATCACTGCCAAAATAATTCCATCCCTAAACTCCTCTAATAATCCCTTCCTGACTACGGCATACAGACAGCTACCCCATTCCAGACTATGGCTATGGCATAATTATGTAATGCCTGCTAATTCAGTTACTTCACAAAGCCAGCCACTATATCTTTCACACAATATACAGTTTAGGCAGTGGCTTCACTATAGACATAAATATACTCACAGCATAAATATACTCAGTTTCTAGGGGAAGCAGACTGGCGAAATCCCGCTACAGTGAATAGGAGTCCTGCCCTAAGGTCTAACAACTGATAACTGGCACCATTGCTTTATGAGCAATATATATATGTTTCATTGACAAAATCACTTCACAACATACATATAAATAATATATAATCACACTCTGTCCATAGGGGCTTTGCCTTGGGCACAAGGGGGAAAATTAGAGGTGTTCAAAGGGACAACACACGTGGCACAACCCTACAGCATGGCTACTCATGAGGTACTGAGGTTTATCACTGCGCACAGGCCCAGAGAAGGCGCTACAATGTTGCCAAGAGTTTACCTTGGAGGAGTGATGCACCCGCTAAAACGCACCAAAATTTGACGCAAATCTGCCAAAAACCTAATTTTTAGTAATTTTCTTTCTGCTTTTTCATGCGATTAGTGTCAATGTGCATTTATCAGAAAAGATGCATGGGACACGAATCGTGTCAACGTGCCTGGGAGGGATAATTTGCGTGTATCAGAATGACAGATGAGTAAATGATCACTTCCCAAGGAATTGTCATAAGGGTCCCACAAGAAATTCCGATGTGTACCAGGGGAGGCAAGAAATAAGTCAATAGCCGAAAAGTTAATAGTACAATCATCTACATGAGTCACTCTACCATAATTAAGAACACAGAGGTTGCACCTTAGTATTAGGTTAGCTACTTGCTCCCATTAACAATCAATCCCAAACCTAACACATTGATAATCTGTCTATCTACCTATTGCCAGGCACCCTAATCCCGTAAGGGGTGGCCACAAACAAATCACCTCCATGTTGCCCTGTCCCCCGCCATTTCATTGCCCTGCTCCTAGCTCACATCCCCTCCCAGCTTACACCCCCTTCTCTCATATACCTCTCCACTCCATCCCTCCATCTCATCCTTGGCCTCCCCCTCCCTCTCCCCCCCTCCACCCCACTCACACACTCTCCTCGTCAGTCTCTCACTCTCCATCCTCGCCACATGTCCAAACCACCTCAGTGTTTTTCTCCTAATGCTTCCTATCACATCCACATCCACACCACAATGCTCCTTCGTTTCCTCATTTGTCAGTTTGTCTCTCCATATGACTCCACATGCTCCTTTCAAATTACTCATTTCCACTGCTCTCACTCTTGACTTCTGTCCCTCCAACAAGGTCCAAGCTTCACTTCCATACATTAGAGTTAGTATCACCATACTGTCATGTAGTAGCTATTTCACTTCCATGCTCACTTCCCTGTTTCTTATCACTGCTTTCAAGGAACCAGCAACCTTTCTTCCCTGTTGCACCATGTCAAGCGCTTCACCCTCTAAACTTCCATCCTTACTCATCACACTACCCAAGTACTTAAACGCACTCACATTTCCCATTTCCTCCTCGTCCAGCCTCTCAGTACATTCACTGACTTCATTTCCCTTGAAGACCATAACTTTACTCTTCCCTACATTGACCTTTAGATTCCGTTCTTACACACTCTCCCAAACTCATTCACCAAGCTTTGCAGCTCCCCTTCGTCTTCACTTAACAACACAGTACCATCTGCAAACAACAGTACAGGTAGTTTCCACAGTATCATATGCAAACAACAATACAGGTAGTTTCCAAACATTGCCCTCTCTCTCTAGGGCTGCTCCAACATCCACTGCCCTACCTTGTATGTCTTTTATAACCCCATCCATATACAGAATGAATAACCATGGTGACAGGACACATCCCTGTTTCAACCCAACCTTCAAATAGAAAAGTTCACTCAGTTTACAATTCACATGCATTGCAGCATTAGCACTCTTATACATACTCTTCACGGCCTTCAGCAACTTCCCATCTACTTCATATATTTTTAATGCTTTCCAGAGTCCTTGTCTATCCACCTTGTCATGCTTTCTCCAAATCCATGAAAGCCGCATACAACTTCTTTTCCTTCTCTGGAAGATTTTCCACTAAAGATCTAAGAATGATTATCTGATCTACACAGCCTCTTCCCTTCCTAAACCCTCCTTGTTCTTCTCCAAAAAATTCCTCTTATTTCGCTTACTCTTTATAAGTATCCTGCCTTATACTTTTCCTGTTTCACTAAGAAGACAAATGCCCCTATGATTACCACACACTTGTTTCTCCCTTTTTCCTTTGTACAGGGGAATATTTATACCTGGCTTCCAATCCTCCAGGACTCTACCTTCCTCCTAGGCCAATCTGCACATCTTCCACATCCATTCTACCACTATCTCTCCCCCATGCTTCAGCATTTCACCACACACTCTACCAATTCCTGGGGCTTTCCCCATTTTAACTGACTTCATTGCATCCACAAATTCCATCCTACTGATTTCGTCCTCTCCTCTCACATCCATCCATCTCCCAGCCATTTCCCAGCCACTTATACTTGCATTACCTTCATTCTCTATGGTCAGCAACTCCTTAAAGTGTTCTCTCCATCTGCTTACTTTCTCTCCCATCTCCACTAGTAATATACCATTTTTATTTTTCACTCCCTATCTACTTGGCACCCTGTCTAACTTTCTTTACCTCTTTCCAGAGCATTTTCTTACATTCCCTCCACTTAACACTCAAGTTCCTTCGAAAATCCTCATCCACTCTCTTCTTACTCTCTCTTACTAATCTTTTCACCTCCGTCTTCCTCTCTACATATAACTCTCTCTTCTGTCTCTCAAATTTCTCCACGCCTCTGTTTCTCATCCACTCACTATATGCTTTCTTCTTTTGTGCCACAGCCTCTCTCACCTGTTCAGTCCACCATGCTGTTCCCTGCACCCTTTTTCGTCTTCTCTTCACCCCACACACCACCTCACTTGCTGCACAGATTTCTTCAGTGAATATCTTGCACACACGTTCCACGTCCCCCATCTGCTCCAATCTATATTTACCCAATCACTCCTCCACTTCCCTCTTATATTCTGCCTTTTTTGCATCCTCTTATAACTTTTCCACTCTCCTTGTATATACTACTTCCTCCTGTCCTTCCCTTCTTCTATTTCTCCATTTCTTTTGGACTTTAATTCTGACCATCACCAAGTGGTGGTCTGAAAGTCCACTCCCCCAACGTTTATATACTCTTGCATCCATTACACACCTTCTCATCCTTTCATCCACACACACACAATCAATCATTGTCTTCCGTTCATTCAATTCACCACCCACCCTTCTCATCACTCGCCACATATATCTGTGGATCATTTTGTCCTTCAAGAGGGTATTAACCATCACCAACCCCCTCCTGGCACAAATCTCCATTAAAGCACAGCCATTCCCATCCATCTCTGCAGGCACACCCCACTCACCAACTACTCCACTCACCTTCCCATTCATACCTCCAATGAAAAACACTCTCTCATTCCTTTAAAATTTTTCCAAGCATGCTTCCACATTTGTCCAGAACTCTTCTCTCACTCTGCTTGCATGATCTTGCGTTGGTGCATAAACGCATGGAATCGCCCACATTTGTCGTCCAACTTTCAATCGTACTCACACAATCCTCGAGCCGACTGATCCATACTGTCTTATATTCTCCTTATCTGGTATTCACAACAATACACACTCCTTCCTTTGCCCTCTCATTCTCACCTACTCCTATGCATATACCCCACCCATACTCTCATTCTCTCACACTCTCACCTCTCCATTTAATTTCCGTTAACCCACATACATCCACTTTTGCACTCTCAAACACCTGGACAATCCCTCTGTCTTTCACCTCATCATTTGCACCCCTTACATTCCAAGTTGCCATCCGTATCTTGTCCTTTGTTGGGTCCTTAGTTATCACCTTTTGGTCAGTCCTGGTCCGAAGCTTCTTGTTCTTATTTTTAGTTAGATGTTTTCCGGGGAGGGGCATTAACCTTCCGCCAACCCACTTGTATCACGTAGGGAACGTGTGTTAGTTGGTATTAAGTATACTTTTCTGGTTTACTTGATATGATTTGGCTTGCCACTCAGTGTAGAGATATCCTAAAAACAGAGTAAACCTACACTAAGTGCGTGGATGAGGGGCGCCCCCACCTACCACCACTGATAGTGATGTATATTAAAGTCGTCCAGCACAACTTCTTCCCAGGGAGAGGTTCAAATAGTGAATTCAAAGTATCACTATCAACGGGGCCATGAGCTGGAGAGTACATGGAGCAAATAGACAGATACATGCTATTACTCTGCACACAACAGCTTCCAGCGTAGAATTAATAAACCACTTCGTTTGTGAGTGTGATCTGTGTGTGTTTATGACAACTCTGTGACCGTCATATATTCCATAGAAGTTGTAGTGTTTGAACTGTGGACTGTAAACTGTGAACTGTAAACAACGTCTGGCCTGTATATAGACAGCAAGACTGCTATATTGTGCAGTTTATTCCCAAGATGTAAGGCATTTCCCCACCTGGCATCAGGTAGAGGAAAGTGTCCCGTGTATACGTACCAAAAATCACGCGCGAAACTTGAAAAATGTGCAAACAACGGACCTTGCAATGGCAAAACATTCATCGTATGTTGTGGGGACTGAGCGTGAAAAAAATTGCAACGTGCATCGTACATCGTGGGTACGTGGGAGGTTAAAGATATCTATCTATCTCTATCTATTGCCAGACGCCTCAATCCCGTTTGGGGTGGCCACAAACAAATCGCCTCCAAGTCGCCCTGTCCCCCGCCATTTCACTCCCCTGCTCCCAACTCACGCCCCCCTCTCTCATATACCTCTCCACCCCATCCCTCCATCTCATCCTCGGCCTCCCCCTCCCTCTTTCCCCTTCCACCTCACTCACATACACTCTCTTCGTCAGTCTTTCACCCTCCATCCTCTCCACATGGCCAAACCACCTCAGTATGTTCCTCATAACGCTTCCTATCACATCCACATCAACACCACAACGCTCCTTTATATCCTCATTCGTCAGCCTGTCTCTCCATGTGACTCCACAGGCTCCTCTTAAATAACTAATTTCCACTGCTTTCACTCTCGACTTGTGTCCTTCCAACAACGTCCAAGCTTCACTTCCGTACGTTAGAGTTGGTATCACAATACTACCATGTAGTAACTTTTTCACTTCCATGCTCAATTCCCTGTTTCTTATCACTGCTTTCAAAGAACCAGCAACCTTTCTTCCCTGCTGTACCCTCTCAAGCACTTCACCCTCCAAACCTCCATCCTTACTCATCACACTACCCAAGTACTTAAACGTACTCACATTTTCCAATTCCTCACCATCTAACCTTGCTGTACATTCACTGACTTCACCTCTCTCAAAGACCATCACTCAAAGATATCATTGCTTTAATTTGTATCTGTATAATTTGGTATCATACAAATAAATGAGGGCCTTGGATTGAATACAAAGTCAGTTTGGTGCATGTTCAAACACAACGGAAATTGACCAATCACCGCCCGAGAGCATCATGCAGTGTTACCAAATCCACCTGTCCTCAGTCGGCAAAATCAGTGTGTCAGACTACCTGGAACCGAATATAGGTGTGCTGGCGGGGTATTCAGATCAAATGGCACAGAATGTGAACTTCTGGGTGTTTGGGGCACCAGTACAAGACTAAAATCTTGCTAGGAGTGTTTTTGACCCAAGAGGAACAAAAGTGCATGGTGGCCCATTAAAAATTTACAACTTCGAAAATTAGGACCACCCTAATATATACCTGTGTGTATATATATATATATATATATATATATATATATATATATATATATATATATATATATATATATATATATAATATTATGGTCCACTTTTGCTCTATATCTGAGATCCTGCCTAAAGGGGTATCACAACAGAAGTAGAAGATGGCGAGATGCTGTCCAAAAATCCGCCCGTCCTGGATAACAGCCAAATAGTCCGAGAAAAATGAGACCGGAGAGGCCTTTGTTCGGCAGTGGACAAACTCTTGCTGATGATGATAAAGATTATGATATTGATGACATCTTCAGCCCACATGCCTCTCTCTCTCTCTCTCTCTTTCTCTCTCTCTCTCTCTTTCTCTCTCAGCTGAAAATATAATTAGCATATCTGAGCAACGAGTGCCTCCATAATGGAATGCAAACACTCATCTTTTCCTCACTTTCATTTCCAGATTTTTCTTTGTTTTATCAGATTTTTCCTAATGTAGTTTTAATCACAAGATGTATGGGATACCTATGCATTTCACAGTACTCTGGCATTATATGTTCTTTTTATTTTTTTAATATGTTTTTTGTAAGGGAAGATTTTTTCTTCATAAGCTACACAAGGTTGTTCACTTGTTCCAAATATACTTTCCTTGGTTGATCTCTCTCTCTCTCTCTCTCTCTCTCCGCCAGTAAAAAAGGAAAGTAGTCATAGCTTTCCCAGTCTTTTCTCATTTCTTCCCCCCGCTGAAGGGGGTCACCTTGACGTGGTGGCGGGGCTTGAAACGTGGTTGGCGGTGCCACCTACTGTGGAGGCATGCCTACCTTTGTAGGGTTTGGCATTTGTCGGCCTCGTGGACCAAGCATCCCCTACATAACTGGTGGAGGAGGCCCCCTGGTGATGTTAGTCCATGCCCTTTGCCATCTAGGGCGGGACTGTTGCCTCCCCACGTGTTTGCCGTGCGTGGCGTCCCGTAATGCTGGGAGACGGGAGTCCTGGGGGTTGAGCGATGCTGCACGCTGCGCCCTGCAGCTAGCAATACACCTCTTTGGTCCCTTATTCCGGCTAGACGGGCGGCCTGGTTGGGCCCGACTAGGTCAATCGGCTGGTCATGCGTTGGCTAGGGTCAAGTGGGCACTGGGGGACCTGGTGGCTCCTATCGTCCTGGAGTCACCCTTGCCTAGGTCCACCAGTGATTACCTGCGTATACTCCTCTGCTACCCCTCGGGTCGTCAGTGGTACTGGCCCTGACATATGACCTCCCCCTGTTGGGCTCCGTGGTGGGTGGGGGGGTGGGGGAATGAAGTGTTTTGTTATGTATTATGGATTCTTTATTTAATCCACATCATCCACAATTAAACAAGTTCTTAGTCATACGTGGTCCTGCTGGGGTAGACCTCCGGAAATGTGACATTTTCCGTACCCATCAAGAACTGGTCACTGCTTGTGGTGCGACCTCTAAAGTTGTTCCACAGGCTTTTGGCAGTTTGTTGGTAGAGGTGTTTGACCCTTCTCAGAGTGCGACTATCCTATCTTTATCAGAGCTTTCTGGTCAGACAGTTACATGCTACCCCCCACGCTTCATTGAATCATTCTTATGGCATTGTCTATGCTAAGGAACTACTGGCTTATGATGAGGCATGCCTTGTTGAAGAGTTGTCTGCCCAGAATGTAATAAAGATTGAGAGGATTAAGAAGAAGGTAAATGGTGACCTTGTGCCAACTCCATCCTTGATAGTGGCCTTTGATTCCTTGAGCCTCCCTGCTGTCTTTAACGCTGCATGGTACCGATACAAAGTTAGGCCATATGTCCCTATGCCTCGTAGATGTTTTCACTGCCAGCGTTTTGGTCATATTGGCCGAACTTGTAGGCATCTTGCCGTAGGTCTTCCATCAGTCTGTGCATCATGTAGTTTAGATGTTCATGAGGGTGTGGAATGCTCTGGCCCTGTATCTTGTGTCAATTGTGGTGGTAAGCATGCTGCTTCTTCTAAATCTTGTGATCGTTACAAAATGGAACATGAAATTTTGTCTCTCAGAGCCACCGAGAGGCTGAGTTTTACCAAAGCTATCACCCGTGTCCTGTCAATGTATGTCCGCCCTGGTGTGTCCTTTGCTTCTATTCTTTCTCAGTCAAAGCCTGTTGTGCACCGTCATGGAGCCCCTGCTCCACATTCTGACCCTCCTCCTCATCCCTTGTATGATACCAGACGACCTATTACTCCTCCTCGTGGTCGCTCAGAGAACGCAGTACCTTTGCAGTCTGCATCTCGTCCAGCTGCTGCTCCTGTACCGGCTGTTACTCCTGTATCGGCTGCTACTACTGTACCAGCAGCTACCCCTGTACCGGTTGCTACTCCTGTACTGGCTGCTACTCCTGTACTGGCTGCTGCTACTCTACCAACTGATACTCCTGTTCTGACTACTACTGTATCAGCTGCTCCTCCCGTAACGGCTGCTGCTCCTGTACCATCTGCTTGCTCTATTACTAGTGTTCAGTCTACTCCACAGTGTTCCTCTACGGATTCTAGTGCATCCTCAAGTTCTGGCATAGAGATGGAGATTGCATCTGCCAACCTCAAACGGGTGAGGAGTGAGGAGTCTTTGGGTGGTTCCCCTCCACCTAAGGTTCAATCTTCTGTGCCACATGAGGACTCTGAGGAGGCTCTTCACTCGGCAACCCAGACAGTGGTGGAGTCTAAGTCAATGGGTGTTCTTGATGGTCTTTCTAAGATCCCAGTCTCTGCATCTTGCTCAGGTGTGGCGGGGTCTGGGCCTTTGGATACTCAAAGGGCTCGGTCGCCCACACACTCTGATCAGTCACCCGGCAGCCAGGCCTTGGTAGATTCAGTTGGGGAGGGTTTGGTTGGCCCCAAGGTGCCAGCCAGACCCCCACATGGGGGTGTGGCCAGAACCAGTGGGTCTTCCAGGAAGGTCTCTATGCCTCGGGCTCATTCTGGCGATGGGCGGGATCGATCCCGGGGTAAGGGCCCTTCCACCCATGGAAACTCTAAATCTTCAATGTCTTCTCGTTTGGTAAGGCAGAGCTCCACGCCTAGGAAGAAGGGCTTTCACACTCTTCCCAGTGAGGTTGCTACATAGCCTTGATATTTCGCATTTCACAATATTCATTACTATTCATTTTGACTCAATCAGTACCAATTTGTCTCCAATGGAATTGTAGAGGCACCATGGCTAATTGGGAGGAATTGCAGTTATTACTCTCTGCTCTGAGCCCGCTCTGTGTCTGTCTTCAGGAGACAATGCTGGGGGATAAACAGTTCCCTTCTATTAGGGGGTATGAGGTCTTCCATGCGTCTCCTGCGGGTGGTCACAGAGGTGGATGTGCAATTTTGTGCCATTCTGATGTCTCCTTTATTTCCTTTGAGATACAGTCTCCCCTTCAAGTTCTAGCAGTACAGATTCACGCTGGGAGGTGCTATACCATCTGTTGTCTGTACCTTCCACCTTCCATCCCTGTTATGCGTGCTGATCTGGAAACCCTTATCACCCAACTTTCACCCCATTTTCTTCTTCTTGGTGACCTTAATGGCCGCCATCCTTTGTGGGGTGACTCACTTTCAAATCCCCGGGGTGATCTTCTTGCTTCTTTGGTTGGGGATTTAGATTTGGTTGTCCTCAACGATGGGAGGTCGATCCATTTCCATGTTCAGACTGGCACATACTCTGTCATTGACCTCACCATCTCCTCCTCTGATTGTGCCCTTGATTCTTCTTGGGTGGTTTTGGATGATCTGCATGGCAGTGACCATTATCCCTTGTTGGTCCAGACTACTCGCTCTGTTCCTGCAGCCCGTATGCCACGCTGGTGTCTGGATAGGGCTGATTGGTCTCTCTTTGAGGAACTATGTGTATTTGCCAACAGGGTTACTGATTTTTCAACTGTCGACGATGCTGAACATTCTTTTACTAAGACCATTTTCTCAGCAGGGGTTCATTCTATCCCACAGACTTCTGGTGTTTTTTCCCGGAGACCTGTGCCATGGTGGAATGACGACTGCTACATAGCAAAGGGAGCTTACAAAGTGGCTGCCCGTCGGTATTCTACCAATCGTGATATTGTTTTCCTAAAAATCCAGTTTCGCAAAGCACGTGCTCACTAGATGGGTCATGAAGAATGCTCGCCGAAACTCGTGGAGGTCGTATGTTTCTACAGTTACATCCTCTGCACCAATGCCTAGTGTGTGGAAAAAGGTGTGCAAGATTTCTGGTAAGTTCATGCCCCCCTCTCCACCAGTGTTGCGACTTCACGGAAACCTAGTGTCTGCACCTGATGCAGTAGCCTCTGCTCTTGCAGATCAATTTTGCACTGTCTCAAAAAAGGAACCTTCTAGGCCATATGCTAGCTTTCGTAGGAATCAGGAGAGGCTTGGTCTTGACTTTAGCTCTCGTGGCGGAGAGCCATATAATTTAGACTTTAGTCTCCGAGAGCTGCGTGCTGCACTCTCGAAGTGTGGTGACACTGCTCCTGGACCTGACGACATTCCATACGCTATGCCACGTCATCTGCCGACTGATTCAATTCAATTCTTATTGGACCTTTTTAACACGGCTTGGAGTGAGGGCTCTATGCCCAAGAGTTGGAAGTTGGCTGTTGTCCTTCCCATTCCAAAGCCTGGTAAGGACCATTCCCATATCTCCAACTATCGCCCTGTTAGTTTGACATCATGCATGTGCAAACTGTTTGAAAAGATGATCAATGTCAGATTTATGTGGTTTCTGGAGAAGGGAGATTTTCTTTCTCCTTCGCAGAGTGGCTTCCGGAAATTACGGTGCACTACCTTATCAGACTTGAGGCATCAATCTGTGAAGCTTTTGCCTCTAAGCCACATCTTGTGGCTGTGTTCTTTGACCTTGAGAAAGCTTATGACACTGCCTGGCGCCATGGCATCCTCCAACAACTTCATGCCTTTGGTTTACGTGGTCGTCTGCCTGTGTTGCTTAGAGACTTCTTAACTGATCGTGTGTTCCGGGTCTGTGTGGGTTCTACCCTTTCTGTCCCACTGTGCCAGGAGGAAGGTATCCCACAGGGGAGTGTCTTAAGTGTTTCCCTATTTGCGGTGGCCATTAGTGATATTCTCGACACTGTTTCTACCAAGGTATCCTCATCCCTTTATGTGGATGATTTAGCTATATATGGTTTTCGGGCTCCCGCATGTCTGCTATTGAGCAGTGTATGCAACTTGCCTTGGACAAGATCTCTGCCTGGGCCACTTCCAAGGGTTTTCGGTTTTCCCCTTCTAAGACTGTGGCTATGCACTTTTGTAGGATGAGAGGGGTACACCCAGACCCTGATCTCCAGCTTTGTGGCAGGAGACTCCGTTGTGTGGAAGAGACGAAATTCTTGGGCCTGACGTTTGACTGTCATTTGACTTGGGTCTCACACTTGGCAAGTCTTAAAGCATCATGTATGAAGGCTCTCAGTCTTTTGAGTGTTCTGTCCCATACCTCTTGGGGTGCTGATCGGAGGATGTTCTTGCATTTGTTTCAGGTTTTTGTAGCCTCCAAGATGTCATATGGCTGCGAGATCTACTCGTCTGCCACAGAGGCCAGACTATAAACCCTAGATGCTGTCTATCATTCTGGTCTTCGCCTTGCAACTGGGGCTTTTCGGTCATCTCCAATTCCCAGCTTGTTGGTGGAAGCTGGTGTGCCTCCCTTAGATCTACTGTGTCAGTCTGTTGCAGCACGGTGCTGGCTCCGACTTTGTCGCCTTCCAGACTCACTTGTCTGTAAGTGTGTGATGCAACAGTCTTGTTTTTTGTATTATAGTAGACATCCTCGCATGCCTCGTCCGTTTGGCTATAGGGTTCAGGATATCATGGAGGAGTTTCGTTTGTTGACAGTACCTGTCAGTCCTGTTCGGGTCCCGAGAGTTGCTCCATGGATCTTGCCCAAGGTGACCTACTGCAGGTTTTTTGCAGACTCCAAGGATTCTGTTGCTCCTCAGTGTCTTTTACAGTTATTTTTAGAACATTCTTCTAGTCATGTTGGATCTGTGCCTGTGTATACTGATGGCTCTAAATCCGCCTCTGGTGTAGGTTTTGGAGTGGTATTTCCCAATTTTAGCCGTGGAGGTAGTCTTCCTTTGGCTGCCACAGTTTTTACTGCAGAGTTATCAGCTATAGTTTTAGTCCTGAAGTTGGTGTTTGTTCACCATGGCAATCATTTTACTATTTTTAGCGACTCTCAAGGGGCACTTTTGGCCCTGGACTCTTTTAACTCTTCCCATCCTATAGTTTTAGCTATTTTGGAGTGGCTGTTCCTCATTCGTCGTCGAGGGAAGAGAGTGGATTTCTGCTGGGTTCCAGCACATGTTGGTGTCATAGGTAATGAAAGGGTAGATGCACTTGCTAAGGCTGCAGCTTTACAACCTGTACGTGCTCCTTGCCCTTTACCTGCTACTGGTTTACGCACTTCAGTGTTGTCTGCTGTTCGTGCTTGTTGGCAGTTACGGTGGGATAGCGTTCCTGTCAGCAAACTAAAGGAAGTCACCAAGTTCGTCTCTCAGAGAGTTTGTTTTACAGTACCTCGTAAGTTAGAAACTCTTCTGGCTCGTCTTCGCATTGGAAATACCAAGCTCACACATGAGTTCCTCATGTGTGGAGGTGTGCAGCCTTTTTGTGATGACTGTTTGGTTCCCCTTACTGTCAGGCATTTGCTGGTTGAGTGTCCCAGTTTGGGCGACTTATGTCAGAGGCTGCTATTGAGGCACCGAGTGGAGGGTGGTGCTTACTGTCTCTCTTCGATGCTTGGAAGAGAACCTGGTACCCCTGGGGACGATTTGTTTTTATTTCTGAGGGAGGCTGGCCTCCTTCACCTTTTATGATTCCACTGTTTTTACTTTGATGTTTAGTTTTTAATATGGAGTTTTACTTTTTAATGTTGTTTATATTTCTACTGCTTATATTTTTTCTTATATGGCGCCATATGACCATGTTGTTGCGGTGCCATGCGTTTTATCAATCAATCAATCATTAATCCTCATTTCTTCCGTCCCTCCCCCACCTCCTTTCTCCAGTTCATCCTACCACTTCATTCACTTTTTCCCCTCCCACTGTGTCAGTGGGGCAAGAAATGATGGGGGACTGGAGGATGGGAGGAAATTGAAACTGGATGATGAGGAAGACGATGAATAAAGTTGTAAGACTGAATGGAAGAGGGCCAGTGAATGAGGCGAGAAAGTATGGGTGGTGACAGAAGGAGGTAATGAAGAAGGAGCACAAGAGGTGTTACTGAAGAAGGGATGAAATTAGAATGAAGGATGGGGAAAAATGGGCCAACAATTAAATGAGTGAGGAAATAGGGAAGTGGAGGATGTGTGAGAGAATGAAGGATGGAAGGAAAGAAACGTATTGAAGAGAAGGAGATTTAAATGAAAGAGACGAGGGATGTTATATAGAAAGGGACCGAGAATGGAGAAATGGGCACCTGTAATGAAAAAGTGACATAATGGATAAATGAAAAATAAAAAGTCAAAGCATCACCAACGAATTCGAATTGTCAGCCATCACTAAAAAACTAGATTAGTAATCGTTTTGCATTCGGAGGCATTTCATCACAATTTCGACAAAACTGAAAAAAAAAAAAGTTTTGTGATTTCGTTTTTTACTCCTACTAAGTTAAATACCACGCTAGCAATCAGAAGCCTGAAGTCAGGGATATTATGCTAGTGAAGGTCATTGAGTATAAGAGGCTTTTGAAAAAATTCTAATAGTTACCCTTTAAACATCTGTTTTCTTCATTGAGGGTATGATAGAAAATGGTGAATAATGGCAAGGTAAAAGAAAACGTTAGATGGCATTTTTTTCTTGGAAAATCCTGTGGCATTTGGAGGCATAACATCACAGCTTCACCAAAATTGTTAACAAACAAGCCATATATCCTCGGCTACTGCCGACAAAGTCTGGATACAATATGCCCACTTCATTTTGAGATATTTTAGGAAAAAAGCCAGACATAGACACAGATGCACAGACAGATGCGGCGGATTACATTATCTCCTCACTAGGAGGACGATAATGAAATGGAGAAATGAAATGGGGGTATCAAATGAAATAGGGGTGGGACTAATGGGTATTGGTAAATGATGGAGTAATGGATAGAGATGGGTGACATAGAGAAGTTGTTAAAGGAAGGGTGAATGGAAAAAATAAGGACACTGTAATAATGGAAAATAATAGGACTGTGGGGGCTGGTGGAATATGAAAGAATGGGGAAGAATGGATAGAAGCAATGAAATGGTGAAGGGAGGAGAAATCATAGAGAATAAAGGGGCAAATGACCGAAACCAACAGAATGAGGAAGATGTGAGGGGTGAAGGAGAATGAAGGGAAGAGAGAGAGGGCAAAAAAATGGTGGAGAATGGGATGTGGTGGAGGACAGAGGAGAGGATGACCTATAGAAAAGAAATGGAAGAGAAGAAAAGGGGATGAAGGGGAATATATATATATATTTAATGGAGAACAACAAACAGACAGCAAAACAAGGGAAAGGATGAAGGAACGGGAAGGAATTTGGAGTTAGATGAAACAGAATACTCGAATTGTCCAGACCATGAGTCAGTTCCCCGCATACAAAGAATCTTTTTAATACCATCTTTGCGATCACCAGACGACTGTATTGTAACTCAAAACTTTCGCGGTCCGACCCCCCCTGCAGCCAGCAGAACCTTCAGCTCTCCCCCAACCCCACTCTCCCTCCCTCCTCCTCTGTTGCACACCTGAGTTTTTTTTTTTTTCCGATTCTGTTTTCACTCCAAAATATTTTGATTAGCTTATTTATTTTTATACTGTTATAAAGCTGAGACTTTGTAGAATAAGAATAAATAAAAAAAGAAAGTGATAATGCATAAAGTAAAATAGTTATGACGAGTATAAGTTGAAAGGGCGCACAAGAATGTTTTTTAACATTTTTTTTTTTTTATCTAAGCGTATTTTTGATCAGGTTTTCGAATTTCCCATGAATGATAATAGTATCACCGAACTGGAAGTTCAGTCAGGCTAATATCAGACTAAGTTTCCGGGCGCTAGACGCAATTTCTGACTTATGGTCAATATTTCTTTGGACAAGGATCCCCAGAGACCGGAAAAGTGTTAAGAAAGACAAAGCTTTTGAGTTAGTAATGGTCCGCAAATGAGTCATATCATGAAAGTTAAGCCATCTGGTTACATATTATAAAATACCAAGCATCACTTACCATACTCAACCACTTCAGTCCCAGAACTTATTTTCTAGTTAATCCTTGTTTCAGACAGACAGTTTCATGTGGCTCTGAAGGTACTTTTTTGAATCAGAAAGGTCAGATATATGTATCATTTACCACTCCAGTATATGAAGGTTTCCCAGAGCTGAATAAAATCGCCTGGTATCAGCATGAGTAAAATAAAATGTCACTGGACTGAAGAGGTTAACGAATTCAAATAGGCCACGCCATTAACACGCCGCATGCTGGCAGACTTTGGACCCTCGTGAAGCCATGGTGCTGGTCAATTTTTGACTTCTTTCTTTGCTAGATAGGTTAGAAATGATGAGAAAACATGGAGAAGAACAATAAAAGTACTCACAGAAGCCATTTAGGTCAAGTTTGAGGTCGATTCTCCCTGAGCAGGTGGCTGAAAACTACGGAGTAACGCCCGTAGACTACACCACCCACCGCCACTGCCACAGAACGAGACAGGGCAGAAGCTCTGCATGTTTTTCATCGGCAAGTATGCCAGTCGAGCCAAGGACACTCTTGTTGGGTATATATTTGATATAGGAAATGTACCTAAGCATAGTTATGTACGTTGGCGCATTATGACAAATGAGTGAGTGAGTTGGATTGCCCAAATATTGCTAGTAATAGTTCTTATTCTACAGTACGTTTCAGAGGTTGAAAGTCTGTCCCCACACGTATTATATTGTCCATTATATTTGTTTTCCATATAACTTATACTTCTATGCACTCTTGGTGTGCTTTCCCGCACACCCAATGGACTACCGTTCCCTTTTCTCTCATGCCAAGATATTCACTTAGTATATTTCACTTAGTATATTTTCTCTCACATACATACGTAACTTATTTTACTTCATTTATTATTATAATATCACTAACACTAGTTTCTTATCATATTACACTTACTTATGAGATAATTATCATTACATACTATTTACAATTTTATACATTTCTCTTGCATCTTTTAGCACACACACCACGTAATTCAGAAGTGGTGTAGGGTGTGGTATTCTTTGGCACAGGGTGTGAGGCACAGCCCCACACCACACTCCACACACTGGTGAAGTGTGTCCTTTCGCTAATTTCTTGGCTGTACTGTGCTGTGTACAGTACACGTGACACTTGCTTTGGGGATTCCTCTTTGCACCTGGCACTGTCACTAACTCTGGAAAATGACATTCGGTGAGGCAAAGGGGATTTCCACCACCAGTTGAATGTTTTCTAGGTCCATGATCACGACTATGGGAGCCAATCAGCTCTCTGCACAACTCCCTGATGAAGTCCTCGAAAGTCTCACTGGATCCTGTGGTGCTGGCATGGAGGAGGTGAGCGTTCAAAACCTTTACATCCAGCAGTTGAAAGAACTGTTTCTTGTACGACTTCATCGTGGGCCTGGCACACTCGATGCTCGATATCATTGCATCCAACTAGTCTACCATATGCATACTGATATTGTAATCAATTTCAGCCTCAGGCTTCCAAATGTGCACATATTTTTCACTGCGGTAATCGATGGTCTTTGTAATGTGCATCAAGGGGCAATGAACTGTCAAAAGGAAGTTTACTTCGCAGTTGTGGTGCCCGGTAGTGGCGAGGATGTTATTAGCTTGAAAATACATTACCTTCTTCCTTTCCAGTTTCCTGTCAACCTGTACCACGTGCCGCCGGATTTTTTTTTTTTTTTTTTTTGCTGCAGATGGCAGTCTCTTACTGCTGTAATATTGGACTAGTGTACCAGTTGTCCAGGTACAGGACATGCCCACAATGAAGGTACGGCTGCATCATTGTTTTCACAACTGCACCAGTAAACTGAGTCCTGTCCTCTGTAATTTCCATTTGTGCATCAGTGTACAGGACTATGTCCTGCACATGCCCGGTCCTGCAGTCACACATGACGAAAATTTTGAACCCAAAGTGGTGTCTTTTCCTTGGGATATAGTGTCTGAAGGCAATGTTCCCCCTCCATTACACGAGACTCGTCTATGACCAAATCTCTGTAAGAAGAAAAGGATGAAAATTGCGCCCTCAGGTGATCAAACACTAGGCGAATTCGGCGCATCCCATCAGCGTTGTCTACATTGCTGGGGTCCTCATTATCATAAAAATGGAGCTGGCTGAGAATGAACTGGAATCTGTTTCTCCCAATAACTCTTCCAAAGAAGGGTGTTGACACAAGGGGGTCCACAGTCCAGTGCAAAGGTAACTGATTCTTTTTCGTCAGTCCCATCAAGAGAACTAAGGACAGGAACAGGTACAACTCGTCCACAGATACGTCGACATCAAACAGCCAGCTATGAGGTGTTTGTGGGGTTGTGCCATGGCAGAATGCTGCATCCATGTTGGAAAGTATACAGATTCTGAGAACCAACTCTCTAGTAAAAAAGTTCTTGAAGAAATCGATCCTCCTAGAAGATTGGTTCAACTCAGGAACAGTACAGCTTGCCGTGTCCCCAGGAGTAAATGGTTGATGAATGGGAACAAAATTGCTCCCATTCTCCCTCTCCCCTGACACTTCATCCTCTGCTTCACCATCTCCACCATCACCACCATCACTACCATCATCCCTGTCGTCAGGATGGGGATGAAAACTGGAGGTCACCTGGGGAATATTTCTCTCCTCTTCACCTTCCACCCGACTACCACCTTTTTTCCCCCTGCCTTTCCCTTTTCCATTCCTCTTTCCCTTTCCTTTCATCCCCACACTACCAATAAGGGAGGAGGAAGCACTAAAATGAGATGGGGAATTTCAATGGGGAATGTCTCGTGTGCCAGAGGTGCTGGACTGAAGTGACTCAGGCCTTTAATAGGACTGTGGCGGTGCGGTCCTCTGCACTCCACGTGAGTAAAACAAAGCATTACTCACCTTGTAGTTTTTTTAGTTTGTACATCCTCCCTGGCCTTCGGCCCTTTGTGGGGGGATCCTACCCACTTTGGCAGAGTGTATGTAGCACTAGGATCCTCCTGATATTCATCCTTACTAGAGGAATTGTCATACGATCGAGGGTGGCTGGGGTTGGTGGGAAGGGATGATGGTGGTGGGGCTGCCTGGGTGGATAACATCCTCACTTTCATATATTTGGCCTTCCTGGGGTATGGTACTTCTTCATCACTGCCTCATTCTGATTCTGGCTGAACATAATCCCTGTCAGCCACATTGCCATCTAATGGGGAATTGCTTTTCCCATCATAGGGCACCTCAAATAGAGAGTCAATCTTATGCTGGGCTAGGCCACAATGTGCCACGATCCTTGCTCACTCACTGTCAAAATTAGACTGTCATAGCACGCTTCAGCATGGGCCCAGGTGTGCAATGATGACTCATACCTGGCGGATGAGGCCTATAGAGGTGTGGGAATATCCCCGCTGATTTTTGGTGCATAATTTGAATTTTTGAATTTTGGCAAATATATCAGATCATGGACTTACATGTACGTTGCTGGCACTGTCTGCCCATATAGGAGCTGATGTACAGTCGCCAAACTTTCCACCTGGGCCACCCAGCCGTGAGAGGTGGGTAACGGGTGTTGGCAACAGTGTATCTGTTTGTTCTTGCGTACATGCTCGACGAAAGTTCGGATCATCAACTCTCCTCGTTTGTAGTGAACCTCAGTCAGAGTCAGAGTTCATCCCATAGATGGCTGGGTACGTTGTTGGGTGGAGAGAAAAATGTCTCAGGAGTAAGGCGGCTCTCCCATCGGCTCAGCCAGTTGCATGAAACTGGTCGCACGGTATACTGTGTGCCATAGGTCGCGCTGACCAAGGCCAAATAAATATGATTATTAATTATATAAGGTAATATATATAATATGATATAGATATATACTCTTATATATAATACAATAATATATATTATACTATACTTATCTGGCCTTGGTCCGTGCAACCTATGGCACGCAACAATTCCATGCGACCGGTTTCCTGCAACTGGTCGAGCCGGTGAGAGAGCTGCTTAAGGGAGGAGCTTGGCATAGTGAAGGCAAGGGCAGGCGCCGGACGGGGGGAGGGGGATTACGTTATTCATACCGCCAGTGATAATAATTGCCGAACTATGGTCGTACCATTCTAAAGTGGCGGTTTGGGTGGGGCACGAACCTCTGTACAGTGTTGCCACGTTTTCCATACTCGCGATGCCTCTCTCTCTCTCTCTCTCTCTCTCTCTCTCTCTCTCTCTCCTGGGGGGAGATGTGCATCACCCTAGGGAATTTTATTTCTTTTATATGTATTATAAACTTGTGCTTTCATTTCTTTATTTTGTTTTTTATTATATTATTGTTTTACATATGGTGCCAGACGACCTCGATGTTGAGGCGCCTTGATTTGTTTTCATTCAATCATTCTCGCCCTCCTTCCTTCCCTCCCTTCATCTTTCCCTCAGCTTGACAATGCACTCAACACTGCTCTTTGCCTACCTTCTCTCTCTCTCTCTCTCTCTCTCTCTCTCTCTCTCTCTCCTGGGGGAGATGTGCGTCACCCTTGGGAATTTTGTTTCTTTTATGAGTGACTTATAAACTTGTGCTTTCATTTCTTTATTTTGTTTTTATTATATCTAATTATGTTTAAAAATATTATTGTTTTACATATGGCGCCAGATGACCTCGTTGTTGTGGCGCCATGATTTGTTTTCATTCAATCACTCTCTCCCTCCTTCCTTCCCTCCCTTCCTCCATTTCTCACTCAGCTGCACTCAACACTGCCCCTGGTCTGCCTTCCCCCCCTCCCCTCTCTCTCTCTCTCTCTCTCTCTCTCTCGTCTGTGGTATTTTAGGATACATTTTGGTTATTTTCTTTTACGTTATAATGTACATATTGTAAATTTGAATTTAAAACCACACCACCCAGGAGGTAAAAGTCTTGGCGCGTATTTTTTTAAGAGGTGTCCCTAAACAGGCCTATTCCTCTATCCCTCGGGTCGGGCTGGGTGTGTGTGAGTGTTGCCGCTCGTGAGGGTTTTAATGTATATATATTTTTTACTAAGAAATTGGCATATTTTTTCGTATATTCCTGCACATTATCTTATAATCATAATTGTGACATTATTACCCACCCCAGAAATACGGTAACAGCCAATAAGAGTGACTACTTTTTTTTAAGCAACACTGTAAAATAATTATGCCACGTTTCTGTATTGACGTATAAATATTTTACGCATAATAAGTTTACTGTTCTTTCATATATTATAATACACACGTTACCATTATATTCTTATGTGTTTATCTTATTGTGATGCCTATTACACATATATATCAGAGCCGTTCACATAGCGGGTATGGAACACGTGGCAACACTGTACAGAGGTTCGTGCCCCACCCAAACCGCCACTTAAGAATGGTACCACCATAGTCTTTGAGATCCATTAGCATTCTACTAAATATTGCATTCTTAACAACACTAAACATTTTATTTTCTATGTTGTTTTTACATTGTTACCATAACATGTTAATGCACTATATACTGGAATCGCTCCAAGCCTCTCTCTCTCTCACTCTCTCCTTATGTCAGTAATTCCATTTCACAGGGTTATCACTTGATACCACTATCAGTATAGGTTGAAGAGGAATGCAGTTACCTAACATCTATGTCAAGTTACAAGTAAGATACCTTCCATATTCACATCATGAATGACACTGACCAGTATACGTTAGAATGATGTTCAGACACTGTTAACGATTGCTTATTTCCTCGTTGGTAGTACTTTAGGTAGATGTTTTTATGTGTTCTGTGGTGCATCACGAAGAGGTATGTTAAAACAGCATCACCTCAACAGGCAAAGAGTTTATTTATACTGCTGCGGAATGTGGCTATTATATCAGCTATGAAATGACTTACCGTATCATATTTCATATGCCTATGGTCATAACAGCACACCTTTATAGTCATTTCACATGACTGATTTACACATTACACGGAAAATTGATTGTGAGCAGTGCCGCTTTTGTGTGAGGTCACACATTTACACGCTCATCGAGTCTTCACCAAACAACATTATCTCACATTATACCAAGAGTGACGACTCCACCGTTACATCACAGTATGCAAAAGCTTCGTCATTTGAAGCACAATTGCTACTGATTCATGAATAGCTGGGACATTTATATCACCATTGCCTGTCATCTTACTTATGTGATTGGTAAATGCAACATAACGAACATAAAATTATCATTACAGGCTGGAACACTTTTTTTTTTTTTTTTTTTTTTTTTTAATCCCATGACCCTAGGCGCCTTAGCGCCCGTCACCGAGGCCCGGGGTGCGAGGATATATGATTTTGGTTGCTGACTGCCTGCTACTAAGACTAGGTCATAAGATAAGGGCTTGGTATTTAATAGGAGAAACCCATCTCTTCTAACTGGGGTGGAACCACGTCACACGGATCGGCTGGCGGAAGCGTTAATTACCACGTCATCCACAGTACTGTTTCACATATTTAATATATATCAACTGTTAAAACAATAGCCGTGTTTGCATTGCAGGCTCAGTGATCCACGTAATGATTAAGTGATGAGCCATGGGTTTATCATATAATAATGTAAATGAATACGTTTATAAATATGTAATATATGTAAAGATGCGATTTTTTTAGATTATTTTACTTACTGTTTTCAATACTCGCATTATCCAATACTTTCAAGAAGTTCCTTTGAAATTCTTCCGGCTAAAAATTGTCGACCGAATATTGGGATGAACTCTGACTGAGGTTCACTTCGGAAGACGAGAGTTGATGATCCGAACTTTCGTCAAGCATGTACAAACGAATAAACAAATACACTGTTACCAGCAACCGTTACCCACCTCTCGCGGCTAGGTGGCCCAGGTGGAAAGTTTGGCGACTGTACATGTACGTCACTGGCACAGGGCAGGTTAAGCTAATAAATTTTATCGGCTTACTCTTGCACCTACCAGGCGATATTGCTCAGGTAAAGACATCATCAAGTAGTAAATAGGTTAATGAACATTATGCCATTGTCTTCAGAGAACAATTTTGTGTTCTTTCACCCATAATTACATTTTCGCGATTGGAAGTACAGATGAGTATTCCACAGCTAAGTCTGTGAGAGGGTGTGTGTATTTGACCAAAAAAGTTTTGATTGGATATGTACCAAAGTACGTGGAAATATCAAGAATCTTCCCAGATGCTGACCTATTATTATTATTATTATTATTTTCAACAATGCATCAGAATTAAAGATCACACATAAGCTTAAGGAGAACCCTAATCCGACTTGCTGTAAGGGCTGAGGGGCAGACGAGGATAAAGAAATTGTGTTTTGAAAACAGTCAGTAGAATATCAAGGTCATTGGGCAAAGTCAAATGTACCTCTTTTAGTACAGTGTTGAGTGCATGTATTACACTATCTGAGAGCTAGTTTTGTTGTTACTGTGACGGTATTACCATATCTTAATGTATTTCCAAGGCTGCACCATGATGTGTAAAAGAACTTCAAGTATATTTCCATCTGTTATAAAAGTTAGTGGAATGGCAGGTGTTGGTATACCGTGAGTGGTAATGTTGTTGGAAAAAATGTGCACAGGACTAAGAATCACACCTTGTAATTAAGTTTTTGAGTATTTCCTCTTTCTCTAACTAGCAATAATATCACACACTTGGCACCCATCTATTTAAATTCTTGCCTTCTTCAAGCAACTTTGTACGTTTGAAAAAATACTTCTGAATTGTTGAGGTCATAAAAAGCTTTCACCAACTCGTTCATGATGAAGCTATTCTTTCATTAGGCTAAAATAAAGGAATTGTTCCAAAACCTTAAAAAAAAATATATATAATTGTAATTCTCATGCAGTGGCAGGTGGAAGAGAATGTAAGGGCGCATCCACACTTGTGCTAGAACAAATGCTGGCAACATGTAAACAACACAATAATGAACAAGCAGTAAACATGCTGGAAACAGCAGCGTCCAGATCATGTTGGTAACATCATGATGAAGTCTCAGCTGCCTGATATAGACATACTTATCCTACTACCTCTGCTGCCAGCAGGTTTGAAGCTATATCGTAACATATTTGCATACATCTGTCCAAATACTGCTGCATACACGTATTCAAACATGTTGCCAGCTGTATGTCAACATATGTTTGAGTGCATGTGTGGATGCCTCGTAAGGGAAACTAGGGGCAGGGAGCATTATCAGTCATGCTTGATATTTAATATTAGTATTAGAAAACATTCCCCATCTCCTTAACTATTCCTGACACCACCCACTTGTCATCAGTTTTGTATACATTGCCTCATTCTCGTCCAGACACAATATTGGGTGTGATGTCTGTCCACATATCACCTCTGCAACTTGCAATGGTTCTGCGGCTGGGATCTAGTGTCCTCTATACCAGACTGGGTTGAAACGTTCAATAACACTGACGATAGTGATAACTCTAGTACTGTGGTTGGGATAATCCCAGACGATTTTATTTGGCTGAGCAAGTCGCAGGGGAGTTAGTGTTAATACTGTATACTGTTAATCCTCTCATTGTTGGTAGAATCTAGTCGATTCCAAATAATACCTGACAAATTTATTCTGGTGAGTAAATCATAGGGGCTTCATTGTTAAAAATGGCATAGTCGGATCAACTTTAAAACTTATTCCATCTAACGCCAAACGATTTTATTCACATGACAGTAAGTCATAACAGTCTGATTACAAATAATTTCTTACGGTCGGAACAACTCTACTATTATATTTCACTTGATGGTGACGTAATTTCACAACTGAAACTGAGTTACGGAAACCAGAGTGTTAATATCACCATTATCCTTGTTGTGTCGGAACTAGTTTAGTATTCCAGCTAACACCACATGATTTGGTTCATTTGAGAGTGAGTCAAAAGAGCCTTAGTGTTAAAGTTGAAGCACTGCAACTTCTTAGTATGCGCATGTTCCGTAGTTATTCGAAGTTCTGTTATATCATCACTAGCTTCTGACACAGCTGTCATTACATGATTTCCTATATCACATTTCCAAATGATGTTATTCGCGTTTGTCCTGTCCCATGTACAGAAGAGGCCTGCATGAACAAGTTGATCTTTACTTCTTAGTGAGGTCATGAAATCAGCCTAATAGGATCATGAATAACAGGTGCACAGTGGATACCAAAATAAGAAGAAAACCAGTCGCCGTAGTATCGCATGTAACCGACCAATAGTACTGTCCACTAAATGACGGTTGTTCACTTATTCTTTTGCCCAGTTGGCTGTCTTCCAGTTGTTCTGTCGCCAAGTTTTCTGATGCTCAGTCATCACTAAACCGTTATCACAGTCAGGTACACTTAAGAAGAGACAACCAGACTACTTGTCATTAAGGCAATTAATGATCGGAAAAGTTCTTGTCATATCTAGGGGGTTGAAGATATCTAAGCCTGTCACTCTGACTTGGGCGTTCTACCCACCAAACCACCAGGACACCTCTCGTAGTGAAGGAGTTGGTTACCGTGAGTTTTATCCATCATCTCCTAACCCATCTCGGGTTAAGTATTTCATGTGAACAAGGTAGTCCGAAGTAGGCTTGAATGAATGAAACGCCGAAAACTCGTGCCTCGAGCTGTTGACGCTAAGTGTCGATCAGTATGCCTCCACCAAGTCTTGCACATGGACTCGCCACACAATCCCCATGACCTTGCTGACCTAATCAGTTCATCATCCTTTTATACTGTATCACTGAAAATAGTTTGGTAGAAATCCGTCCAAGGGTACAGGAGATATAGCGTCCAAAAGGATACACAAAGTCGACCCCATGTGACCTTGACATTTACCCTTTGACATAGCTGACCTAATCAGATCATCAGCTCCCCATACTTCATCACTGACAAATATCTGTCGATGGGTTCAGTAGATATCTCGCCCACAATAGTGTTATGGATGCACAGACTCAGGCACAAACGCACTCACGCATGCGCTGATGGACAGACCAATCACTTAATGCCTCCTCCACCATAGTTGAGCGGAGGCATAAATATCTCCGAATGTCCATAGCATCACTCAAAAGTTTTCGTCTATCAGTCAATCATAAACGAATTATGTTTCTTCTGTTTTCATATAATTCAATTTTTTATTCTTTTGTTTTTTTCCACCCAGTATTCTCTCTCTCTCTCTCTCTCTCTCTCTCTCCCTCCCTCCGTCCCATCTTACTATTCATCATACCAATTAATCTGGCCAGGCATGTATGGCAACACTGTTCCTGCCGAGATTCTGATTGGCTGGAGGTGTTTGTTCGATTTCGTTGTTGCTTAAACCGATACTCTCTTTATTATCAGATATGATAATGAGTTTGTCGACAGTACAATCGTCAAAAGCAATAAGAAATCCGTTATATACTTAACAACAATGAAATCTGCGTAGGAAGATAGAAATATGAGTCAACAAAGTATTATAACAGTCCAAGTCAAGGTCAGCATTCGAACAATTCCTTTAAATCTCCGACACTCGTTAAAATTACAGAAAATTAAGGAAATCTGCTTAATCTAAGTGCTGGTGTAACACACATTTAAATTTTAAGATCAGTCCGCACCCTTAAATCGTGCCACAACTCTGAATAATTGAAAATTCTGATGAAAAGACGAGTTGTGTGGGGAGGGAGGTTTGAAAAAATTGCAAAAATCAAAGTAGGCTAAAGGAAACTATTTCATTACATCTCCTCTATTATCATAGTAAGGACTGAACTTAAAATTTAAATGTGTATTACACCAGCGCTTAGATTAAGCAGGTTTCCTTAATTTTCTGTAATTTTATCGAATGTCGGAGATTTAAAGGAATTGTTCGAATGCTGACCTTGACTTGGACTGTTATAATACTTTGTTGACTCATATTTCTATCTTCCTACGCAGATTTCATTGTTGTTAAGTATATAACGGATTTCTTATTGCTTTTGACGATTGTATTGTCGACAAACTCAGTATCATATCTGATAATAAAGAGAGTATCGGTTTAAGCAACAACGAATTCGAACAAACACCTCCAGCCAATCAGAATCTCGGCGGGAACAGTGTTGCCATACATGCCTGGCCAGATTAATTGGTATGATGTATAGCTGTTGTGACTGCCCAACCAGATGATTTGTTAAAAAAAAATCGATGTTATTACCATCCCCGAAAACAACAGATGGAGAGAGAGAGAGAGAGAGAGAGAGAGAGAGTCTAATCATTATGCATATTATGATATAGTTTACTCTGTATATTGTGCCCTCTCATCTTGTGCTGTGAGGACGGTTCAGTCTGCTGGTGTTGACATGCACATTCTGGACGCTTCATAGACTTACTAATCAACCACCCACCTTAACCAAGGTCGTCTTGATATACAGGCCCGGAGGAGAGACTGATGACGTCACAGGCGGTGGCCACAAATTCCCACTGCCTTTGCCTCTCCCTCATGCGTACACATTTAATATTTGCTTACTTATGTATGGCCATTATTATTTGTTGATGATTATTAGTGTTAATACTAATGTTAGTTATTATTATTTATTATTATAAACATTAAAAATTACACAGTTCCCGAATTTAAGGCCTAAAACATTGTAATGAATAAATGTGTTCAGATGTAAATTTTATAAGATATTAGGATACCTGTCTGTGTAGAAATCATTTATCACAGTACAAACTGAAAATAGCTGTTTTACTTGCACGATAAAATAATACACACAAATCCAGGTTGGCAACAACGTCGGTGGCCCACCTTTCGTCCACCTGGATTTTGAATAAAACCCACTTGAATAAACCCAATATTTTGTCCACTTTACTGTTCTTAATGCATCTATTAACATAAAATCTGCATGAATCCCCGGGGAATTTGAAAAATAAGGTATAAATAACCTACACACAGGAAAAAAACTGAAATGCTGAATAAAGCAGAAACTACACCAAAGGAAGAAAATATAGACGCTATATGTATATACGTAATCAACCAATATTGTTTAAGTTAAGCTTCTGACTACCATTGCATTGCATTGCATATATAATGTGCCTTTTCTTCTTAAGCTAGGTATAGGTAAATATAGCTATATAATTATATAAGCATACTGCAATATAACTATATTCCAATCATCGGTAATGTTTTTTTTTTTCTCATCTCCTTGTTAGGTATGGTCAGGTTAGTTTATTATCCATCTAATAGCTTCTACCATAAAACAATGCAACAACTTTACCTAACTGTAATGGGAACTAAATCAATTTTGTACAAAGTGATGTGTATTAGTTAAAGACTTGCCCAACAGCAATTTTACCGAACTGATATTTTTCATTTAAATAATAGGTTTCTTGTATCATATTTTCATATCTATTTATGCTCTAACCGGCGCAAATCTCTTTGGAAGTCCCTCTCTTCAAACTATGGGAAACATGAGTATCAATAAAACAGACCCCGGCCTGGCTTAAATTCATATTTAGCTAACAATTCTTGTCATCATTTAGGTATAAGATTTTGGCAAAGGCATTTCATTTGGCTTTGGTCAGACCCATACACATATCTTCTTGGCTTAGGCTAGGCCTATGCAAATTTTTCCTGGCCTGAGCTTGGCCTATGCAAATTTTTCTTGGCGTGGGCTAGGCCTATACATTACTTCCTGCCTAGACAAGGCCCATAAATGTTTTTGCTTGGCCAGGGCTGGGCTTATAAATGTTTCTTCTTATCCTAGGCTAGGCATATACTCGTCGTCTGATATCCTTGTTACCTAGATATTTCACTGAATACATAGAATTAAAAGAAAAAAACCAAGCTACCACTGAGTAGCCTAGGTTATTTTGCATTAGTGAAGGCATCAGTAATCAAATTAACATCTCAATACGACCGTGATCAACCAAAATGTATTATGCACAGTTAATAAAGAACACTGAGAAAACTTATGCTGTGTTGTAATTTCGTTGCCTAACGTATTTACGAAAACTACTTCACTGTAACCTAGAAGATATCCATTGTTGACAGTCTGATACCTCTAATTTCTCATTTAAATGCTTTCAGTAATAGCAATGATGCTTTTCATGCAATCTTGTATGGCTATACATATCTAATAATACGTGTATGGCTTACCTTGAACGAAATCCAGATGGGAGAGAGGAAAAATTTGAATTAAGTAGGTGAATTGTAGGCGTGCCCCACTGTTTATAACGTGGTGGGTGGGCTGGCAGAATAATACAATGGCCACCGATTGTGACGTCACAGTCAGATATTGGCGGGAGACCCGGGCCAGTTCAAATCAAGACGGCCTTGCTTTAACACACTTCATACATGGGTCGAGGACAATTGGCTGATCATCGCTCAAGCCAAATCCACCTGCATCACACACATCACAAACAGCACGCATGAGCACAAGTACTTTTACAATATCACACTGAACATGTACATACCTGTACCACACACACTTTTTACGAAGATCACAAGGGTGACTTAAGACACTGGACTCACTTTGAAGTACCATAGTACCATATAGGCCTACAAGAATTAACATGAGGTGCACCACCAAACTCATTTAACAGAGCACTTAACAGAGACAGACTGAAAAAAAAAAAAAGGTCTCCCTACTCTGCAAATAATAGATCAGTAATCTCCTGCCTGTGGCATAAGCCCGCATCCTACCTTATTACAATACCTTGTAGACCATACAGAACCATGTCTTCAGCATCATCACTTTCTGCATCAAAACCACCCCCAAAGCTCTCTTGCATTTTGAAACTAAAGCTATTCCTCTCAGACGATGTCATGATGAAAGAGGTACACAGTTTTACGCAGCAACCTGTGCCTACACACACACACACACACACACACACACACACACACACACACACACACACACACACACACACACACACACACACACACATCTGTCATTAGATGACAGAATCACAACACAACTAGGCACATAAACATTCACTGCGCTAACATACCAAACCCTCTTCGACAGCAACCCACCTCCAGACGTTCATTTCACGCGCAAGGCAATACAAAATTTTGATTAGAATATTGTGCCACAAACACCCTTCTCGACATCGGAAATATCCTTAAACAGAAATGACTGAGTTTACCTATTTTGGTTTTGATCCTGACATCATCCAGCTCTCCTCAGTTACCAGCTGACACTTGCCTGGCTTGTTGTATACACCCACAAAAGTATAACACGCATAATGGGGTACTGCACAGCACGTGCCACACTAATATGCAAACAGAGCATTAACGATGTAAGAACTTATAAGACGATCCCATAGGGGCAACTGCTTATCTGCAGACGACGGGTAGGCTTGGCTAGACGGACCGGGGTTAAGCAACGACGACAACAACAACAGCTAAAGCAACGGACTTAAAGAACTACGTTCTACGTTGATAAAGAGGTTAATGAAGGATATACCTAATCCCTGTGGTTCGAAACGGTATCAAAGCTGCGTGAAATTTTCCATAAGCACCTATTAATGCATGTAGGCTGAAACATGTATTATCTAGGTTGAGTAAAGTCCAAACGCAGTTTTCGCCCTTTAAGCTATTTAAATCGTCTGGTGGTACCAAGAACACATCCTCTCATTCGTCCACATGTTATCTCCGCACTGGAAGCGATGTCTTCTCCCTTGAGCAAAGTAAAACCATCTGGTGGTAACAAGAATATATTTGCTTTCTCCACATGCTACCGTCCCAACCTCTCTGTTATGAAGAAGGTTATAGGAAGAGTAAAATCGTTTGATAGGAGCACGAATTCTTTTATTTTGTCAAAGCGCTACCCTTTTTATCCTACTGTGCTGTGAAAGAGGTTAATTCAAGATATATCTAATCCCTATTGTTCGAGAACGTCTCATCTGAACCAAGCAAAATCGTCTGGTGGCAGCTCGAAGAGATCTGGCTGTTCTACACGTTATTATTATCCCTTGACTTAAAAAAGAAAAAAAAAAACTTCCCCACCTGATGAGCCAGTACTTTCACGCAACACAACGCTTAAAAAGTTCTCTTTATCATACACACGTTAATTAACATCTAGAGCCACGCACATGGGCAATAGCTGGCGTCCGCGCTCACAAACACACACAAACACACAAACAAATGCACACACAAATACAAATATGCACACACATGGACATGAAAAACACACCAGAAAGACAAACACACGAGAGAGAGAGAGAGAGAGAGAGAGAGAGAGAGAGAGAGAGAGAGAGAGAGACAGAGACAGAGAGAGAGAGAGAGAGAGAGAGAGACAGAGACAGAGAGACAGAGACAGACAGACAGACAGACAGACAGATGAGGATAGGAAGGGGGATAGGGGGTTAGAAAAGGAGAAATGAAGGTTACGATTATAGCATGGAGAAACAGAGGAATGACTGCACAGAAGAGAATGAGAGAGATAAAGATAGAAGAAGTGGGAGGGGAAAGACGATAGCTGGACGTAGAAATGTTGAGGGTGAAGGAGGAAGAAGGGGAGAGAAAGAGAGAGAGAGAGAGAGAGAGAGAGAGAGAGATGAGCGATGAGGTGTGAGAAGGGAAGAGGGAGAATGGAAGCGAGAGGGAAGGGAAATGAGGGAGTGGAGGGATGAGAGAAAGGAAGAGGGAGAGTGAATGGGAGGGGGAAAGGAAGAGTGGAGAGGTGAGAGACGGGAGTGAAAGGCGAAAGAAACAAGGTATGGACCTAAAAAACTCAACCAGCCTTAAACAATTCCCCCTGTGCCTTTGACAACAGCCTCAAGAATTCCCTTAAAAAAAAAAAAAATCAATAGATGATCCACAATCAGTGATAGAGTTGCGTAGTGAAATGTTTGTCAGATACTAAAAATCGTCTGAGGCTGCCTGGAAAAGGATACTTGAGTTTTCCCACTGGTCAGAGGATTAGATTGTTCAGAGCTTCCACAATCCATAAAATCTTAAATGAATCCAGTATAATATGACTACAAATTAAATCACGCTAAACTAAAACAAAGCACACACACACACACACACACACACACACACACACACACATATATATATATATATATATATATATATATATATATATATATATATATATATATATATATATATATATATATATATATGCAAACACACAGCAAAACCCCGGAATTCGTACACAATTCGTTCCTGGAGGTTGTGCGAGTTGCGAATTGTTCGAAAATAGAATCATTTTTTTCCCATAAGAAACAATGTAATTTGCATTAATCCGTACATAAAACCTTTAAAATAAAGAAATATACCCTGTAGATGATATAACTGATAATTTTACTGCATCTTACTGGTAGTGAGGAGAATTGATGGCTTAAGTGGATGGATGTGGAGAGGAGGAGTGGTGTTAGTTTTTGGAAGGAGAGTCACCTTCCATGAAAAATGTAGGTAACTGCCCTTCTTTTCTGTCTCTTTGGATGAGGAGATTCTTGGGATTGGGGAGATGCTTGGGGCTGGGGAGATGCTTGGTACTGGGTCATTGCTTAGGGTTCTTTAACGGTAAGAAACTGGTTATCTACAATTTTCTAACGAAAATACATAATTTATCACAAAGTTTAATGGAGCCTGTATGACTGATGCGTAGCTGTCGGAAGACAAAGTGGGGCTGGCGACCACATGGCACCTACAATGCCGCATCTCTTAGTGCGAACTGCGGGTCGCCGTACGAGAACTGGAGCGATTTTTGAACAAAAAAGCTGTACGAAAACCGAGTTGTACGAGTAGAGAGGCGTACGAATCCCGGGGTTCTCTCCTCCCCTCCCTCTTCCCTCCCTCCCATCTTTGATCCCCTCTTTTCTTCTTAGCTCCTTGTCCCTCTTCCCTTTTTTCTCTTCCTTATCTCCACTCGCTACTACGCTATTCCTTCTTCTGTCACTTCCTTCTCTCTCCTCGTTCCTTTTCCCCTCTGCCCTCCTTCTCTCTTGTTCAATCTCTCTTTTTACGTTCCTTTCCATCCATGGTCCGCTCCTCTTCCTTGTCTCCTTTCCCTTTCCTCCAACCTCTTATTCTCTCTCCTCTTTCCATCTCTCCCATCATTACCTCCCTACTCTCTGCCTCTAGCTCCTCTCCTTTGCCTGTCCTTGATCTCCTCTTTCTCTTTTTCCTCCATCGTTCCCTCCCCTCTTCCTTCTCTTCAATTCTCCCTTTCTTTCATATCTCCACGCCTTCTCTCCATTCCTTTCATCTCTATCTTCCTTCTCTTCATTCCCTAAATCTCTCTCCTCCTCTCCCTTCCTCTCGTCTCTACCTTCTTTCTCTCAATTGCCTCCATGTTTCCTCTCCTTTAACTTTCCTCCATCTTTCCTTTTCTTCTCTCTCTTTTCCCCATCTCCCTCTTCCTTATCTCTTGCCTTCCATCTTTTACCTCTTCTCTCCCTTCCCTCCATCTTTTAACTTCACTTTCTTCATTCCATCACTTTTTCTCTACAGGGACAAACTGAAAAGAAGACAATGGACCTTATATTCTTATCTTTCCTTCTCCTCCTCCCCTATCCACGGAAACTGCCTAATCTCTCTCTCTCTCTCTCTCCTTTCCATCCTTGTGTTCTTCAGTCCGACCCATCTCTTTCCTGCGTTTACTCTCTAATCCATTTCCCCTCACATAGCTTTCTGTCGTTTCTTGATTCACTTCTTTCTTATCTCATCCTCCCCCCCCCCAACCCTTTCGCTCTTCTTTTTTATCTTTTTTGCACTTTCCATTCTTTTCTCCCATTCCTTCTTACTTTCCATTTTTCTCCTCACTTCACTTTTCTTTCTCCCCAAGTCAGTGGCCATTAATGCCCGTCATTTTTGCTTTCCATAATCTCTAGCAACCTGAAGCCCTAAAAACGCCCTCTCTCTCTCTCTCTCTCTCTCTCTCTCTCTCTCTCTCTCTCCTCCTTGCATGTTGAAATTGTCGCCTTTGGTTCTTTCACTTGATGAAGGCGAAAGAGCGGGACTGAGAACGAGACTGATCAATTTCCCCTCCTTCACTCAGCTTTTCCGTCTCCCTCATTCAGGGTTTTTTTCCTCTTTTCGATTATTCTTGCCTCTTTTTCTCTTTTAACTCAGTGTTTCTTCTTCCTTAACTACCTCCACCACCATTCATTTTCCCTCCTTCCTTCAACCATCAATCTCCATTCTCTGTTTCGCCACTTTGATCTCCATTCTGTGCCTTTCCACTTTGACCATTCTCTCTCCAGATTTTCCCATTTCTCTTATCTCCACTTTTCCCTTTCCTGTCTCCCTCTTCCACACTTCTACCTCCCTCCTTCCTACCCTCCTCTTTCCTCTCCTTCAATCCATTTCGATCCCTTCTCTTTCTCCCTGATCGTCACGCCCTCCCTCTCTCCTCTATCCTTTATTTCTCTAGTTTTTTCTCGCTTCACTTCCTCTCTTTTCACCTCATTCCTCTTTCAATTTTTATCTCTTCATCTCTTCCTTCCTTCTTTCCTCCCTTAATTTCTCTCTCTCTCTTCTCTCATTCCTTCATTTAGACTCTTACATCATCAACCTGAATTAGTCCACATCAAGCTAAACTCCTCTCCTGTTATTCTGTATGCCACTCTGACCCATTGACTGTTGGCCTGTTCCATCCAATCCCATTGAATATCTGAATCTTGTCTTGTTATCTTGTTCTCTGTCAGCTTTTTTCACTCATTCCATTTCAGGGTTGCCACTCAGTTTTTCTGATTCTTTTGTCCGTTTTACAAACTAAGTTGCCTCCAGACATCCATATTTCGCTTTTATTTTTAATTATTATATCATCTACAGCACTTGCATCTGTTCATGTTGTCAGGCAGCTTTAATCATCCGTTTCCACGTGACACCTGACGTAATCATTTACATTCCTCTCTGACAACATATAAGGTTACGTTCCAAAATTTTGTAAGACTACGTTTCCGATCCGAAAGTCAAAGAAGGAAGGACCTCTTTTTTTGATACATGGTGATGGCAACTGCTTCTCCTTCATGAAGTTACTACGCTTACTAAACGTCCTTCGTTCCATGCCTATTATTCTCTTCATTTCATTGTCATGCACTAAGTTTGCTTGAGCTGTATTCCCAGCACATTGTAATTTTGCATATCCTATTATTACTGGAAAGGCATAATTGTAGGTGGTGGCAACTATCATCCACTCACTCGATGTAGTGCAGCCTACTTCTTCCCCTTCCTCTTTCTTTGTGCCTACCCTTCTTTCTTCCTACTTATTCCTGTATTTCCCATCACTTTTTAGTATTCTTCTTTCTACTTGAGGTGGCCGTGTACTGAGTGACAAGCCTAATGGTTTCCTGTAATACAATAAACCATTTACGATACTGGGTGATAACCATAGTATCAAATTACAGAGTGAACTGGAACTTACTATGTCGCTCCTGTGATTTGGCTGCAGAGACGCAAATGCACCGTCCATCCAGAAACCAAACCTCCACACTATTCCCCACGTCTTGTGATGAGGTGCTGTCAGCCACAAGGGAACATCAGTTCACTGCACGGGACAACACTGCAGGGGTTGTTGCTTGCCCATGGTTGATGGGTATGCTCAGCCAGACAGACTGGGGTTGATCAACAGCAAATGCCTGGAAGGGCGTGATCATGTCTATCGAACATGGTTTTCGTCTTTTTCATTGGGTACCTGTTTTCAGGCCAACCTTCAGACTTCTTGTTCAGTTGGACTACCCGGTATTTTTTTTTTTCCTTGTAGATCCTCCCCTGCTTCACTGCAAACAACTACTTATCAGCAGAGCGATAATCCTTCGATCAGTCATGGTCAATGTTAATTTCCTTTTCATCTCGATCAATATTTTTAATAAACCTAATCTAGACATACATTTAATAGATGTGACGATATTGCATCACCTTGTCTGTCACCTCTCTTAATGGGTAATTTCTGGTTATCTTTTGGGAGTTATTTGAAGGTGGTACTATTATTAGAGATATCTTCCAGTCCTTTAAGTTTCTTCTACACCTTGTCGTCGAATTACTCCAATCACTGCAGCTGTTTTATCTGAATCAAATGCTGCTCATAGAAAAATGTCACGCACAAAAGATTTTTATAACTGAAAACATTCCATCACTTGTCTAATAACATGAAATGGTCTGCCGTTAAACAGCCATAATGAAATCCGGCCTGTTCTCTTGGTTGGTTTGCGTCTAGTGTAGGGGTAGCTCGGTTTATTTGGATTTTTGCCAGTCCCCGCCCCGGAGGAGCTCGGGGACGGGAGATGTTTTCACTTGTTTGTCTGTTTGCTTGTCTGTTTTTTTGTTTGTCTGTCTGTGTGTCTGTTAACAACTTTACGCAAAACCTACCCTTGCGATTTTGACTAAAACTACAGGGATGATGAGCTATGACTTTCTGATCACCTAATTAAATTTTGGGCCAAATTGGGCCAAAGCTCAGGCTGCAGGCCCCCCCCCCTCAAAAAAAAAATCCCATAACTCCTTTCAAATTTGTCACATCGACATGAAACCACAATCTAAAGGTGCATATTTCAAACCTTCATCTTATAACATCAGGGGGGTCACTCCCCAGGTAGCGGTAGGGGGGTCAATGTCAGGTGGATCGGGCCTAAAATATCTATCTATCTATCTATCTATTGCCAGACGCCTCAATCCCGTTTGGGGTGGCCACAAACAAATCGCCTCCAAGTCGCCCTGTCCCCCGCCATTTCACTGCCCTGCTCCCAACTCACGCCCCCCTCTCTCATATACCTCTCCACCCCATCCCTCCATCTCATCCTCGGCCTCCTCCTCCCTCTTCCCCCCTCCACCTCACTCACATACACTCTCTTCGTCAGTCTTTCACCCTCCATCCTCTCCACATGGCCAAACCACCTCAGTGTGTTCCTCATAACGCTTCCTATCAAATGGGCATAATATCATCAATTTTCACCTGATTTACTCCAAATTTGAAATGGGACATCTGTGACTAGATATCCTGTTGCATTTATAAGCCAGCACTAAAATGACTGCCGGGGACGGGTTTGCTGTGCCTTGGCATTACTTGTTCTTGTTTAATATTTTTCACAGTGTAGACGTAAGTTCTTGAGTTCTTTACTGCCACTTTTTGCGAATCAGAATAATACACTGCATGCATCTTTCTGTAGTCAGGTTACCATTGCAACTTCTAAGCATTCTGTAATAGGTTTGCTTGTTCAACCTTAATGCCAATGACTTTGTATCATCACCTCCTGCCTTACCTCTTGCTCTCAAAGCCTTCTTAATTTATATAGTTCAATGCTGGGGATCACTGTAACCACCATCTTACCATCCTGAACCGTTTTTTCCATCAAGGTGCTACTTCTGTAAAGTTTGCATAAATTTCTTCTGCTGCACTGATCACTCAGTTTCTGTTTTCTGTCATTTCACTATTATAATTCCTCAGAGCAAAAATTTTATTTCTTCCTATACTATGCTGCTGCTTGGTTGCCTTTAAGCTTCCTCCACTCCTTGAAGTTTCTTCAAATACCGCTTATGTTAAACTTTTGATTATTTTGTTTTTCATCTTTAACTCACCTTCATTTTCACCTGTATTGGTTGTTTTAATAATTTTCTTCTTCCTCTTTTTAACCCCTACATGCTGGGAATCAGCATATGCGGCAGCAAACTGGGTGGACAGGGACCGCCGGGTGGCATAAGCTGCTGCAAAAATATACCTGCCATCATTTGAACTGGCTGCCATTTGATCTCGGCACCTTAGGGTAGGAATAGACTCCCGCCACCTCACCCAAGTGTACTTCAGTTTTCTCTGTGACTTTGCCATTTGTAGAATGATTATTTCTGAAACTTATTGTCTGATTCTGTTCCTGCCTCATGTGGACCCCTTGCCTCATCCATCCCTACCAAGCCTCGTTCCAAGGATACTAGGAATGGGCTCAGTGATGGTGCCATAGGGCGTGCTTTGGATGCCATTGTGCCTAGTTTATCGAGTAGTGGAGAAGTTATCTTGTTGAAAGCAAAGCCAAAATTGGGTCCACGTGCACACACATGAATACATTCTGCTTTGAATGCCAAAATTACACATATTCTTCGCATCCTTACTTATCGATGTGATCACCTGGAGACCTGGGGATGCTTTTATTCTGAAGAAGAGGTGCTTGAGTAATACAGTCTTTAATTTGTTTCCCTGACTGCTTTACTTTCCCAGATATGAAGGTTTGAAACAGGCTATTTTGGGGAAATATGCCCTTAGTGAGAGGCAACCACACCAAAATAATGCCAGCACATAGAGGTTAACTCTTGCCCTGCTCATTGCCTCATACGAGGCGATATGCAAGCCACCCCTGGCTGCACTGATTGTCTCATTTGAGGCGATAAATCTCTGTGCCATAATTTCAAGCATAAGGAAGCATCAGTGGATTCCATGGGAATGTTGGGTCTCCCTCTACACCATCAAAGCTGTTGCCAAACCTTGCCATGCCGCAGTTACCGAATACTGCATATTTAGTGATTCATTTCTCGTTTGTAGTCCAGCAATGGCAGATTCACGCCCATCTACCTCCCACGGTGCAAGTGACTCATTGTCATTCTCACACCCACCCAAGAGGCATAAACTATAAAACAACGAGGGTGGTGAAAAGTTTGAGCTCTGATGCACTTGATGTATTGACAAAAAAATCAGCTTAATATTAAAATGAAAAGTCTGAAAAAAAATGACTCAGGGAAGGTAATCGGGCTGATAAGAATTAGCACTGCTGGGGTTAAAGTTCTTTTTTAATTTCAGAGAGTTTGCTGTTCTCTTTCATGAATTCATATGCACATCTTCTAGATCTATTTCATTTACCCATTCTTGCATAGTTTTAACCCTCCTAGGCACACTGATGTGAATCGCATTCTTTGTGGTTTGGCACATAAACGCACATTGACGCGAATCACGTGAAAAATCAGAAAAAGTGCCGTCAAAAGAAATTTTTTTTGCCAATTTGCATCAAATTTGGATGCATTCTAGCGGGCGCATCTCTCTTCCGAGGTAAACACTTGGCAACACTGTAGAGCCTCCTTGGAGCCTGCCCGTAGCGAGAAACCTCAGTACCTCAGAAGGAGTCAGGCTGTAAGGATGAGTCGCATGTGCTTTCCCTTTAAATCACCCTAATTCTCCCCCTCCTGCCTGAGTCAAAGCTTCTATGGACTGAGTGTGATAATACATTATTTCTGAGCACAATTTGCAGTGATTTTATCTATGGAACATAGATATATATCTTGAGAAGAAATGGTGCCTGTTATCAGTCCTTAAGTCTAGGGGCATGATGCATGTTCACTGTAGCGGGTTTTTGCCACTCTGCCTCCCCTGGGCCCTATGCTGTGAGTACATTTACATATATAGTGAAGCCAATGCCTTAACTGTATAGTGTGTGAAAGTTATAGTGGCTGGCTTTGTGATATATTGGAACTAGCATGTGTTATGTAGCCATAGTCATAGTGTGGAATGGGGCAGGAGTTACCTGTATGCTGTAGTCGGGAAGGGATTACTAGAGGTGTTTAGGGATGGAATTTGATAGTGATATTGTATATGCATATGAATTTGTGTAAAATATAAGACAAACATGTTGCAAGTGTTCGTGAAGGAGTTTGGTGTGTGCCAATATAGTGCTGCATCATAAATCTCGAGGCGAAGGCGCTTCATCATGGTCACGTTGTACCATAGTAAGGAACGTAAATAATTGAGGAGGTAGGGGTGGAATCATTGTGGTAGCCATGTATTTGCGTATGATTTAATCTGAAGTGTACGTGAATCGAGCTGCGAGTGTTCGTGAAAGGATAATTTAGGGAGCGTTGCATATGTTAACGATACTTTAGCGCCAGGTGTGTGGGGAGGTAAGGACACCTAGCAACCACGGACATCATTGAACAGGTAAAGTAACTTGCTAAGACATTTAGAGAGAACTTATACTTTATGTACAATGAACGTGAAATGTACAGCGAGTGTTCGTGAAAGAATTTTGTGGGTGCTTAGCATAGGTTTGTGATATCTTAGTGGCAGGTGTGCGGGGATGTAAAGATGCCTAGGAACCATGAATGTCCTTGAACAGGTACTGTAACTTGCTAAGACATTTACGAGTACTGAGAACTTATACTTTATGTACAATGAACGTGAAATGTGCAGCGGGTTTTCGTGAAGGAATTCTGTGGGTGCATGGTGCAGGTTAGCGATACCTTAGTGGCAGGTGTGCAGTGACTTAAGGACGCCTAGGAACCACGAACGTCATTGAACAGGTACTGTAATTTGCTAAGACATTTAATGAGAACTTATACACTATGTATAATGAACGCAAAATGTGCAGTGAGTGTTTGTGAATGAATTTTGTGGGTGCCTAGCCTAGGTTAGTGATACCTTAGCAGCATGTGTGCAGGAACGTAAGGATGCCCAGGAACCACGGACGTCATTAAGCAGGTACTGTAACTTGCTAAGACATTTAGGGAGAACTTATACTTTATGTACAATGAACGTGAAATGTGTAGTGAGTGTTAATGAAGGAATTTTGTGGGTGCGTAGTATAGGTTAGGGATACCTTAGCAGCGGGTGTGCAGGGATGTAAGGACGCCTAGCAACCACTTTGTCATTGAACAGGTACTGTAACTTGCTAAGACATTTGTTGATTATAATTTATATAAAATATTTGTGTTATGAGTCACGAGTGTTCGTTGTGGGATATTGTGGGTGTGTAATGTATGTCAGAAGGAATTCTGTGGGTGCTTAGTGTAGGTTAGGGATACCTTAGCGGCAGGTGTGCAGGGACGTAAGGATGCCTAGCAACCACATGTGTCATTGAACAGGTACTGTAACTTGCTCAGACATTTGTTGATTATTTATGATTTATATAAAATATTTGTGATATGAGTCACGAGCGTTCGTTGTGGGATATTGTGGGTGTGTAACGTATGTCAGCGATACCTTAGCGGCAGGTGTGCAGGTGATGTAAAGATGCCGGGCAACGACGGACGTCAGTGGACAAGTACTGTACCTTGCTAAGACAACTGTTGATTATTTATGATTTATAATAATATGTTAGTGATATGTGTCACGAGTGCTCGTCGAGAGATAGTATCATGTGTTGGGGGAACCTTGAGGGAAGGAATAAAAATAGAAAATATATATATATATATATATATATATATATATATATATATATATATATATATATATATATATATATATAATATAATATATATATATATATATATATATATATATATATATATATATATATATATATACCGGTATATGTAGCACACACCACCCACAGATGGCAGTGGACAGGTATTACACCATGAAAAGACACTGAAAAGTTAATGTTTATGTGAACTGTTCGTAAATGGTGCAGCGATTGGCCATACGGAAAGATATAAAATCACTTGTGTAGTGCTACTCTCAATGGAAGGTGTTGCGTGACAGTGAATAATACCTCTTGTTTTTCAGCTGAGAACCTAAAGCTCATACTGGACTTTCTGTGTGTCTGTGCTTGCCAGAATGGAGAAGAAGGGTTTGTTTTCTGAGGAGTGGCAGATGGTCCTCTTCGAGGAGGATACCAAGAGTGAGGAGGAGGAGCAACTGGGCTACGCTTCAAGTGCCGTTCCCTTTGAGAGGCATTGCCTTGACCCCTACCACCACTGGAGCAGACACCACCACCAGAGTCGGGACCATCAGCCCAGCCATCATCTTCACTTGGACAACAGGCATCCTTTGCTCAGACCTCTCTCTCCACCAGCCATTGCGGTCTCTCCACCTCTAGCCTCCAGTTCCACCTCGGCCGAGCCCATGTCACGGCTAGCAGGGCCTAGTTACATGACACTGGCACCTGCACACGGCGCAGTGTCTGTGGCGCGACTGTATCGTTGTTCTGTTCAGTCGACAAGGGCTCTGTCTCTGACAGGATTCATTCCCGCCCCCCACGTTGTGCAGCAGCAGAAGGCAGCCTCGTCATTGACATCATCAGAGCCATCAACACCTCGATGAGGCCGGCGTGGTCCACAGCCCAGCTATGGGGGGCAGCCAAGGGGTGGCCAAGGAGGCAGAAGGGTGTCAATAGGCTGACCCACTGCCACCATTACGGGAGGTGTTGCCACACAGGATCCAGGGTGAAGCAGGGGCCCATTCACACCTGCTAATGTGCCCTTCACAGGATCCCCAGGAAAGAGGGTGAATCCGCCAACAACGCCTCTCCAGTTCTTCCAGCTGTTTTTCACCAGGGAGTTGTTGACATTTTTCACTCATGACACCAAGAGCTACACGTCATTCCTGGGGACTGTGTTGGACATATGGTTCATCTGTAATGATGAGGAAATGGCCAAGTTCCCGGGGATCTACTTCTTCATGGGGGTGGTCAATATGCCGACCATCAGGCATTACTGGAGGAGAGTCTCCATAACTCCCTCCTTTTCCAGCGAGTGATGAATGGGAGGCATTTCAGGGCCATCCTGAAACACTTCCATGCCTTCAACTCACTTGCTATACCCCAGGACAATTGCGATCAGCTCATCAGGGTTCGCACGGTGATGGAGTACCTCCTTCATCGGTTCCAGGACACCTACCTACCGGAGGAGCATCTCAGCCTGGACAAGGGCTCGCTGGCATGGAAGGGGCACCTCAGCTTCCACATCTACAACCACATGAAGCCCTCAAAGTACTCCATCAAGTTTTATATCTTGGGTGAGGCCTCCTTTGGGGTACATCTGGAACTTTGAGGTGTATACAGGGCAGAAGAAGGTACTGGAGACCACCGTTTGGAGCCTTGTAGAACCGCTGAAGGACCAGAGATACGAAGTTTACATGGACAACTATTATAACTCTGTATCCCTGTGGGAACGCCTCTTCAGTGCAGGAACCTATGTGTGTGGGACCCTACGCCTGGCAAGAGGAGCACCAAAGTGGCTGCAGGACATCACCAGGGCCAAGAGCCTGCCAGAGGGGGGCATTGCAGCAATGCATAAGGACAGTGTGATGGTGATGCTGTGGAAGGACAAGTGCATCGTCAACACGGTCTCCACCTTCCACAGCACAAGCACTGTCCAAAAGCAGGTCCCGGGGAAGACCAGGGGTCCTGACGGGAGGACAACCTATGTCCAGAAGACCGTGGACAAGCCTGTCGTGGTGGAGGACTACAATCGACACATGGGTGGGGTGGACCACGTCGACCAGGTGGTCCAGTAATACCCCATGCAGCAGTGGACCATGAAACAGACCAAGAAGATCACCTTCTATTTCATCCAGATGGCCATTTTCAACGTGTTCGCCCTGTACAAGAAGTGCTCGCGAGGGTCAGTCAGTCTGCTGGAATTTGTAGAGGAGATACAGTGGGGCACCAATTTTCACGCCTAATTGGGTCCAAAAATAATGCGCGAAAGTGGAATTAGCGAAAGTTGGGGCATTGTCTTTATGGCAAAAAGGCTAATTGGTTCCCGGTTATCCTAAAGTAACATCAGATTTTCATTTTCACTTGCAATACAGTACATCAAATCACTATTGTACATTGCATTGTGAGATACAAACAACTATCTTCCTTTTCATTTCATTATTATACTGCCGTTTCTTCACTCCAACACGATACTCTCTTTTAGCTTTGGCCTTTCCTCCCGACTTTGAATGTCCCAGCCACTTTTTATCACCACCACTGCCTCCCGGCCCTCCCCTCACACCACCAGGCTCTCCCCCCACACCACCAGGCCCTTTCCCCACACTACCAGGTATAGTAGAGGCCATTGAACCATGAGAATCCAACACAATGGAGCTAGCACGCTCGTACACAATGGCGGGAATGGGTGGACGGAGTGTTGACATGACGTCATTCAAGATGGCGGTGGGTTGCGGGCGGGTGGTGCAGGAAATTCAAAGTTCAAAATATTGTCCGAAACCCAAAATTTGTGCGCGAAAATCGATTTTTTTCAAGCAAAAGTGGAAGTTAGGGAATTTTTGGTGCATGCCGCGAAAGTGGATTCCACGAATCCTGCTGTAGCGAAACTTGGTGCACTACTGTAGTTGACAAGCTCCTCCACTTTGATGAAGCAGAGTGGCTCGCATCAGGGCATGTCATCCACCATGCCCCTGACCTTCCAACCCGATGGCCAGCAGGACCTCCGGCACTTGCGGCACCTGCGGTGGCACCAGCACAGGTGCCAGCACCACCGTCTCGTGGGCCAGCACCTTCTCCTGGCCCAGCACCAGCACAGGTGCCAACACCACCATCTCCAAGAGAAGGACCAGCACAGGACCCAATGCCACCATTGCCTGCAGGACCAGCATGGGTGCTGAGATGACCATCTTCAGCAGTTCTTGGTCAGCTGGGAGAACCTGCTGCCACTGCCATGCCCGGCCCTGCAGCTGCACCTCCAGGACGACAGGACTCTCCGTGGCTCTCACTAGGCCACACGTCATCGTCACTACAACAGCTCACTGCTCTCTCAGTGCATATCACTAGGCCACACAGTGTAGTACTTTTGTCTCTCACAAACCTACCCTTGTAACATACAGTACTCGTATGTTGTACCACTTAAATAATATACAATCTAGACCCTACAACATCGAGTCTGATATTGTCGTCTGTGGTAGTAGGACACTCGTTCTGCTACGAACTAAATTCCAGAACCTCAGATGTGAAACCCAGAGAAAACTGTGTGACATGGAGAACAAGTGGTGGACTGAGCTAGCAAAAGTTGTGTAAAAACTGGTTGATATTAATTACCATTATGGGTTCTAGAAGTACATAAAAACCAACTATGGGCCAAACAAACACTACATAGGCTAGCCCTTATTCAATCAGTTGAAGGTGAGTTCCTGAAAGACAAGAATGTAGTCCTAGAAAGATGGGCAAAATACATCAATACCCTACAGAATCAAAGAAACCTGATAGAGCAGAATATCCTCGACCACATCCCAAATGTTCCTCAAGTAGCAAATGTTGAAGTCAAACCAACATATGCAGAAACTGTTCAAGCCCTCCAATCTCAAAAAAATTTAAAAATCCCCTGGCCCTGATGGCATACCACCTAAATTAATCAAAGAATGCCTATTATTCCATCAGCATCACCATGATTTCATAATGACTATCTGGAACCAAGTCCGAATTTCACCTGAATGGGTTCATTCAGATCCTGTAACTGTCGCCGCACGGCAAGCTGCGGCAACAACTACAGCAATACGGAAGACAACGACGGTACTGACGACGCTGATGATGGTGATGACGACTTACACCAGGCATTCGATGAGAACGCAACACACGCAGCTGCGGCTGACTCACCCACCATCGGACCACCCAGCATCCGACCACAACCACCCATACCACAACCACGTCATCCACAACAATCAGTAAGGGATAAAGGATATCGAAAAACGTTACGCGACAAATATCATTACCTGTGGCACCTTGAAAAGATGGAAGAAGCCGCAGATCAGTGAATGGTGAAGAATGAAAAATGAAAAGTGAATGAACAATAAGTAATAATAAGAGGGAGTGCCGATGCACACAGTTACTCTGACAGCCCTGTACTGTCTACACTTAATTAAATTTATATGCTCCAAACGGAGAGCTAGATACGGCCTAATGGAGTAGTATCCTATGTACAGAGATAAGAGAAGAGTGATTTAAAACTAAAGGGCAGCAATGTCTAGTGTGAATTAACGTTATACAATGGACATTATTTCAAAATGTTGCGGACCAGACCCGACTAAGAACACTGAGAGAAGTGAACGAAGGATATGTAGAGTACACGCCTACTTTCGGCCCCTGTACTTTTCCTGAGGGAGAAGCAGAAGGTTGGAAGTCAGTAGAAGCAAAGAGGGCAAAGAGTCGAGAAGAACCTGGGGAAGATCTTAGCTAGAAGGCCGCCTGAGCACCCTACCACGACGATGAGACTGGTGATGTCTTGGTACTCTACGGTATCAGTGAGTAGATATTCTTGTTAGAGAACATAGAGGAAAGTGGAACTGAGAGAAGAAAAGAGAGAAAGGAAAAGAAAGTGAAATACACTGTGAAAAATATTAAGAGTATACTGTAGATTCGTGGTAGGGTATAACAGGACGGGCCGGATAGTTTGTATGATTGTTAAATTAACTTATTTGCTCAATGGTGAAAGGAACAACGATTATATAAGAGTTAAGTGTCTGTATGGAGAAGTATTGAGTTAGGGTACATGACTGTGTTAAAGAGTGATATTAATTTCGCAAAAATATATTGAAATAACTTGAGGTGAAGTGATACTAGAATAAAATGTTACAGAGATTAATGTTCTAGTAGTAATAATGCTAACGAAAGATGATGGTGTGCTAGAGTATTGCGCTTAGTATTACCCTATGTGTAAGAGAATATTACCTTTAATATTACCTTGTATTTAACCATAATAGTCTTGGTTTTATTTTAGTGAGAGAGAGTATTATCCTCAGTCACGAGTAATAATATTCGTGAACTGTTACCTGTTTAATGGAACTTAGTTGTATTATTGATTACCATTGTAAGGTGGCATGATTTAATAGTTTTATTGTAGAGTAAGATCATAAAGTAGTTGCATAACTTGGAGTTCATAGAGTGGACCAAATCAGTTGATTGCTTTGACTTAGTGTATAAATTGTACATAAATTGTAGATAAACAAAAAAGAGAAAATTAGTTTGAGTAACCCTAGAATCCCTTCCTCTTAATAAGGAACGAGACGCTCCCACGTAGCGCCGGCCTTAAATGGACTTGTGTTTACTTGATGTGTTGTTATGTCGAGTTCCCCACTTGGACCTATCCAGCGCTACCTAATGAAACTTAATTAAATCTGACTAATCTAATTGGACTTAACGTAACTGAACTTAGTCTTCCATAGGAGAAGAATAGATAAAGAGTAAAGCAAGCAAGTGGGGCACGACATACTGGTGGCAGCTGTGGTGGGATTCTAAGGTGAAAAAACTTGTTATTCAGGTTTGTTATGAATATTGGTCCCCTAAGCCCTCTACGTTCTCCATCCCCAGTGTCTCGTGGTTTAATACAGAGTCTTGAAGAGTGGTTTAGATTGCGTAGGTGCGCATCAGAGGAAGCGTTACATCAGTATCTCGCGAATCTTCGTATTCAAGCCCTACCCCGGTGTGACTCCGCGTTTTCTGACTATTTATTAGATTATTTTGGGGGAGTTAGAGAAGTTAACATGAGCAGACCACACTCTCCAGTAGGAGGTGCGGCCGCTGCCGCCCCTGCTCCTGCTCTGGACCCTTTGCAGAATCTTGCTGATAAATTGAGTCAGACTTTAACTGGCAATGCTGTAAATAATTATGCTAAGATAACGGGTCATCCTTATTTTTGTGGTGGAGAGGTAATATCGCCGGATATCCCTCAGTATAGATGCATCACAAGCGCGAGGCGTTGGTTACAAACTATAGATGATATGACAGTGGGACCACTTTGGACTGATGAAGGTCGATTAGAGCTAGCTAAAACGCATAGCATAGACGCTGCCTATTCACATCTTCTCAATACGATTAAGAAAGTCGGTGCGGATTGGACAGCTGTGAAAACTGAATTTTTAAGAATTTATCCTGCTGATGCACGAGCCAGTACACTTTTAAGTGAACTGGGATCTGCTGTTTGCTCTCCGGGGGAGACGTTTCACCAATTCTTTGTGCGTCTTGAGACTTTGAGTACTCAAGCGAACGAGGTAGAGCCAGGTCATGATGATGTTGTTGATAAAGTAGCTGCAGGTGCATTACTTAAGAGTGTACCGCCGGAGGTGCAAGACATGTTGAGTGATGCGGAGCGTGACGACCCTTATAGGATCTTGGCAGCCATGCTAAGATATGCAGAAACACACCCCAAGTTAAAGTTGTTAGAGAGGACAGAGAGAAATAAACCAAATATAAATGTAGTGACGACAGAAAAGCCGAAACCTCGCACTGGCCTCAAAAGTGGTGGAGCTCAAGGAGTATGAGGGGGTGCGCCTCCACCTATTACTTGCTATTCATGCAAAAAGACAGGACACATTGCTAAGAATTGCCCCATGGCTGAGTGCTATTACTGCCACGGTAAAGGCCATATTGCTCGAGAATGCAACTGGAGGTTTGGCCCTACTTCTAGTCAGACCGGCGCTACTAGTAATCAGCCAGGAAGATGTTATCACTGCAATAAACCTGGTCACCAGGCACGGCAGTGTTGGGCAGGCAGAAGGAGAGCGCAAGAGTGGGAGAGAGAAGATAATAGAGGAAGAGGGAGAAGTGATCCATGGGGACAGGCGTCAGGTGAAAGACAGTCAGGTGCAGTACCTTGGACTCAGAAAAAAAAAACGCCGACCCAATTCCGATCGCCTCACTCGTGGGCTACGAGAAACTAGTCGCAATGATGGTGAATGTGAAAGGCCTAGATGAAAGTGTCTTAGCCTTGATTGACACAGGAGGTGCTAGGTCGTTGATTACGAGAGAAGTATATCAACAGTTAAAAAGGAGCGTTGAGCAAGATGACTGGGAATCAGAGGAAACGGTTAAATTATTTAACGTAAGTGGAGATGAGATATTGACTGATGGAGCTATAAAGGTTGAACTTCAGATTGGAAATAAGTGGTATGCTCATACTTTTATTACAGTAGGAAGCTTAGGCTTACCAGCACCCATGTTGCTTGGGATGGATTTTATGCTCAGCACTAGGATGGAGTTACTAACGAATCCTCTAACCTTGTATATAGAGGGCGAATCTGTGAATATTGTCCCTCTAGAGTATAAAGGAGCGGCACCAGTGAACAGTGAGTCAGAAGCAGACGTAGAGGTAGCAAAAGCTGTGATACCGACGAGTACGGAGCTAGGTCCTTGGACTTGCAGTACCGTCATTTTAGAGGTAAGAATGCGGTCAAGCGAAGCGGCTATCTTTGAACCTCAGGAAGGAAACATGTTGGTATCTACATTGTGTCCAGGATTAGTGTTATTACAGGAGAAAGCTGGGATCCCAGAACGAGAAGAGTTAGAGGAAGTAGAGAAGGCACGAGAGAAATCGCGATTTCATTTTAAGGTGAGGTTCGTCAATCCTAGTCCGGACAGGATCGAACTCAAGGGAGGTACATGTCTGGGTCATATAAGGCCGTGTAGTAGAATATTGTGGGATATAAATGAGAATAAACAGAAAGACCTAGGAGAAATTGTATCAGGAGTTATGAAGAAAGAGACTAGAATGACCGAGAGAGCACGAACGAAGAAACTGTTTGCCTTAGTTGATAGTATGTTTTCCCCACATTTGATGAGTAAGGAGAATGAAGCTCTGAGAGCACTGATAATGAAGTATCCGACAGTGTTCGCATTGGAGGATGAACCCTTGAATGTGACCCCTTACTACTATCATGAAATAATAACTGTGACCCCGGAAGTAGCTTATAGAAAACCTTATCCTATACCGGTAAAGTATCATGAAGAGGTCAAGGAAAGCTTGAAAACTATGTTGGAGCAAGGAGTTATACGACCCTCCCGAAGTCCTTACAACGCACCCCTGGTGCCTATAGCTAAGAAAGAGGGCGGATTGAGATTATGTTTGGATTTTAGGAAGCTGAATGCTAATATCAGAGAGGATCGATTCCCTCTACCTAACATTCAGAACATCTTAGCACAGCTGGGAAAGAGTCGTTACTTCAGCTGTTTGGACCTCCGTCAGGGGTACCATCAGATACCATTAACAGAGGATTGCAAGGAAAAGACAGCCTTTTCCTCTCCTGAAGGTCACTGGGAGTACAATGTGCTTCCCTTTGGACTTAAGGAAGCGCCATCTGCGTTTCAGAGAGTGATTAACCATGTGTTAATTGGGCTTACGGTCTCCATCACACATGTGTACCTGGATGACATAATCATTCAGGGCAAGACTTGGGAGGAACATTTAAAAAATTTAGATATAGTGCTGGGAAGATTGAGTGATGTAAATCTTTCTCTAAGATTGTCCAAGTGTCATTTTTTAAAATCAGAAGTGGACTATTTGGGACATGTTGTTTGTGCCACAGGCATAAAACCACAACCCCAAAAGGTGAATGCTATTCGTGATATAGCCACTCCCAAAACTGTCTGTGAATTGCAGTCCTTCCTCGGAATGACTAATTACTACCGACGGTATATTCAGGGTTACGCTGAGAAGGCTGGACCACTCATTAAATTGACAGGTGGTAGAAAGAATAAAAAGAGATAACACCCCGATCCAATGGAATGTTGAGGCAGAGACTGCGTTTCAAACACTGAAACAGGAGTTGCTTGAAGGAGTGACTTTGCAGTTTCCAGACTTCACAAAGAAATTTGTGCTGACTACAGACGCTTCTTCTTCTGCTATAGGAGGAGTATTACAGCAGGAAGACGACGCAGGTCATTTACAGCCTATCACTTATTTTAGCCGACGGTTAAACTCTGCTGAAGTGAAGTATAGCACTATAGAGAGAGAAGCTTTGGCTATAGTATATGGTCTCCAGGTAAATAGGAGCTTAATATTGGGTTACGAGGTAGAGCTTCGTGTGGATCATAGACCCCTGGTCTGGCTGCTGAACACAACTAGCCCTAGTGGACGGATTGCTAGGTGGCAACTTTTGGTTGCCGAGTATAACATTAAGGTGACCTATATACCAGGCAAGGATAATGTTGTAGCAGATGCCTTATCTAGACTTCGAGGCCAAGTGTTATCGGAGGACAGAGTTCTCGCAGTTACGGGTACAAAACCAAAGATAAGAGAAAGAACCAAAGATGATGATGATGATAGCGAGTGCGAAAAAGAAGATTATCAAATATCCAGACTTGATGAAGATAGAGAAAGAGACATAATAAGATGGAGAGAGTTGGTAGTGAGACCCAGACAGGATGCGCATCCATTGTATAAAAGAATGAAGGAACAATATCTTCAGTGTATACGAGATGGAGAAGTAGAAGTGACTAGAGAAGAAATTAAAGATTCACACAGAACACTAGGAGTTAGTACTAGTGAGTTCATAGTTGAAGATGGATTACTCTATCATTACGATACCAATGAGTATGATGAGAGTCTAAAACAAGTTGTAACTCCTGATGAATGCAAACAGAGTGCTCTAGAGATAGCTCATAAATTACCTACTGTAGGTCATGGAGGAATCAAAGTAACTTTAGAAAGACTAAAACGATTTAGTTGGTGGCCACGGATGAGTAGAGATGTTGAGAGTTATTGCAAGGCGTGCCTTACTTGCAACCGCTTCAAGCCGTCGGGGGACGCCCCGGCGCCGTTGCAGCGATACCCTAGGGTAGGAGTACCCTTTGAGAGAATTCATATGGACTTGATCGGCCCCATAAATCCAAGTGAAGAGGGATATAAATATATTATGACAGTAATAGATGTGATGACACGATATTTGATAGCCGTCCCGTTTCGCACGAAAACTGCTGATGAGGTTGCCAGAGCGTTCGTTAAAAATGTAGTGTGTGTTCATGGAGCACCACGCTGGCTGGTCACAGACCAAGGAACAGAGTTCGTCAATGCCACTCTTAAAGGGATAGCTGAGTTGCTAAAGACGAAAAAGACAACAACAACAGCGTATCACCCGTCTGCCAATGGGGTGATTGAAAGAGCCAATGCCACAGTAATGAAATACCTAAGGAGTTTAGTAGAGGATAATCCACAAATATGGGATTCAATGTTGTGCTTTGCCACATGGGCATACAACACAGCATATCACAGAGTGTTGAAGGAATCCCCATTCTACCTCATGTTCCCCAGGGACCCTGGTGTCCCGTATGATGTCGTAAAACAGGAACCGATCTGTTATGATCTGGATAACTATAAAAATGAAATGGCCATTAAGGCTAATCGTACCTTTAGGAGATGTTTAAGGTACATTGAGGAAAGTCAAGAAGCCATGGAGAAGCAACAGACATCGAGAGCAAAAGTAAAAGAGATTCGTACAGGAGATAGGGTTTATGTACGAAAGATTCCCAAGCCAGGAGAGCCTAAGAAACTTCAACCCCTGTATGATGGACCTTTTAGAGTAAAAGGGAAAATTAGTGATGTGATAGTAAAACTGGTAGACATAAACACGGGGAGAGTCATGAAAGTCCACACAGACAGAGTCAGGCTAGCCCATGAAGATAATTTAGACGAGACAATGAATGGTAATGTACGGAGAGCATATCCCCTTCATGAGGGCACTCTACCCCCAGAGGAAGTGCAGGATTATGAATTGAGAGATATTTTAGACGTAGAAAGAGCGGAAGAAGGAAATGCCTCACAATTGCAGGAAACAGAGGAAAATACTCAAAGTGTGCAGAGCTTGCACGAAGAGCAAGAAGAAGGTGCAGTGGCCGATTTGACTGATAATGCCGAAGGAGGAAGACAAACCTATAGTTTAAGATCTAAAGGACAGGCAACAGAATTACCTAATATTATGGATAAGCCTATAGAGTATCTAAAATAAAGTTGAACTTTTTTACAGGTCCTACTGACCGTGATCATCAGTGGACTTGGAAGTCAAGCATGGGAAGACCTACCAGTGAGAGCAGGACTTGCATTCACCGCACAGCGTCAGGCCCACTTTACAGGAAACTCTTTTATTATACCTTATGTTATTGACATAGATGAGTTTTATCAGCCCCTGATGCGTGCTCGTAAACTAGCTGCCGATGTTGCATGGTCAATAGACCATATGGATGATTCATCAGTTATTGTTAACGTTTTACGAGAGACATTAACATCTTTTGATTTGGAATTTGCTAAACTGTTTCACTCTCTCAATGATTATTTGTCTTCATTATTAAATGATGCCACCACCCCGTCGGGATCTCGCAGTAAGCGAGGAGCCTTTAATATATTGGGAACCATTTCTAACGCTTTGTTTGGTACAGCAACACAAGAGCAGATAGATCTTATACACCACCAGTTAGCTAATATAGAATCTTTCACAGAGGAGGAAAGAGTAGAGCTTAATTTACATTCTGAAATACTAAATGCCACTGTAAGAGACATGCGTGCCATGCAAAAAGCTATACAGCGATTAGAGAAGGCTGCTAATGTCTCTAACTATTTAGTTAGACAGGTTAGCTTATTGACACTAAAAGATGAAGAGGAGATAAGGATAACAGAGGCTATGAATGATTTGTCCCTTGCTTTAATAGACATACAAAATGATCATTTTGGTTTAAAGGTAGGTCTAGAGAAAATGTTGGCAGGAAAATTTTCATCATTCCTAGTTCCCAATTCGGTACTTTTATCACTTCTGAGAGAAGCTTCCATGTTAAAACCTGGCCTGTTATATCCTGCACGTTTAGAATTTTTAGCTGTTTATCAGGATGCTATAACTGTACTTCCACGAAGATCTTCTAGTTCTCAAACACTGAATCTCTACCTACTAGTACCCTTGAGGGGTGATCCTGATGACATTTTTGATGTATATCAGATAACGTCTCTACCTTTCAGAGTCCCAGACACACCATACTTTGTTCGTCATGATAGAGTTGCTCAATATTTGGCGATCAGCCAAACCAGAAGACATTATGTAACACTAGAGTCATTTGACTTGTGTAGAGAGCATGGTCAATTATTAATATGTCCGCCTATAAGACCAATATATGATACCTCTGTTCTAACATGTGAAACTGCATTGTTTTTGGCTAAGCCTGAGGCTAGTAAGTTATGCTCAAAGGTTGTGCTGAAGAGTTTTAACCCAGTTTTCATCAGATATAAAACTGGTTGGGCTTTTTCTACGCCCTACCCAATTCACTTCACTCTCACATGCCCTAATAAAGTAGAGTCTCAGTCAGAGCATGTAGCTCAAAATACAGGCTTACTTGCCCTAGGTGAAGGATGTAGTGCTCATAGCAGTGCATTGGTTTTGCCTGCTTATGCCACAGTTATTAGAGAGCAAGAATTAAAGATCACCCCCATAGCGATTCCCATTAATGTATCTCTGACGCCCTTAGAAAAATCAGCATTACTGAATCTATCATTTCAAAGTACAGCAGATGATGTCGAGCTGGGTGACTCACTTCCACTGCAGACCCTTATCCACCGTATGAAGGTCATTCAACCCCTGCGTCACCACCTGAGCGCTGCTACACCTTGGACGACTTATGTGCTTGTAGTTGGTGTGGTTATCCTGGTCCTTGTGGTGATAGCTTTCCTATGCTATCGCTTCTACCGAGCCACCTGCCCACTACCAGTTCTTCAACGTGCGGAATCATGGGCCTTCGAGGAGTTTCGTCGTCAGGAAATGTCACGAGGACGTGACATTCTTGGCATCGGAGAATGTCGCCGCACGGCAAGCTGCGGCAACAACTACAGCAATACGGAAGACAACGACGGTACTGACGATGCTGATGATGGTGATGACGACTTACACCAGGCATTCGATGAGAACGCAACACACGCGGCTGCGGCTGACTCACCCACCATTGGACCACCCAGCATCCGACCACAACCACCCATACCACAACCACGTCATCCACAACAATCAGTAAGGGATAAAGGATATCGAAAAACGTTACGCGACAAATATCGTTACCTGCAGCACCTTGAAAAGATGGAAGAAGCCGCAGATCAGTGAATGGTGAAGAATGAAAAATGAAAAGTGAATGAACAATAAGTAATAATAAGAGGGAGTGCCGAGGCAAACAGTTACTCTCACAGCCCTGTACTGTCTACACTTAATTAAATTTATGTGCTCCGAACGGAGAGCTAGATACAGACTAATGGAGTAGTATCCTATGTACAGAAATAAGAGAAGAGTGATTCAAAACTAAAGGGTAGCAATGTCTAGTGTGAATTAACGTTATATAATGGACATTATTTCAAAATGTTGCGGACCAGACCCGACTAAGAACACAGAGAAGTGAACGAAGGATATGTAGAGTACACGCCTACTTTCGGCCCCTGTACTTTTCCTGAGGGAGAAGCAGAAGGTTGGGAGTCAGTAGAAGCAAAGAGGGCAAAGAGTCGAGAAGAACCTGGGGAAGATCTTAGCTAGAAGGCCGCCTGAGCACCCTACCACGACGATGAGACTGGTGATGTCTTGGTACTCTACGGTATCAGTGAGTAGATATTCTTGTTAGAGAACATAGAGGAAAGTGGAACTGAGAGAAGAAAAGAGAGAAAGGAGAAGAAAGTGAAATACACTGTAAAAAATATTAAGAGTATACTGTAGATTCATGGTAGGGTATAACAGGACGGGCCAGATAGTTTGTATGATTGTTAAATTAACTTATTTGCTCAATGGTGAAAGGAACAACGATTATATAAGAGTTAAGTGTCTGTATGGAGAAGTATTGAGTTAGGGTACATGACTGTGTTAAAGAGTGATATTAATTTCGCAAAAATATATTGAAATAACTTGAGGTGAAGTGATACTAGAATAAAATGTTACAGAGATTAATGTTCTAGTAGTAATAATGCTAACGAAAGATGATGGTGTGCTAGAGTATTGCGCTTAGTATTACCCTATGTGTAAGAGAATATTACCTTTAATATTACCTTGTATTTAACCATAATAGTCTTGGTTTTATTTTAGTGAGAGAGAGTATTATCCTCAGTGACGAGTTATAATATTCGTGAACTGTTACCTGTTTAATGGAACTTAGTTGTATTATTGATTACCATTGTAAGGTGGCATGATTTAATAGTTTTATTGTAGAGTAAGATCATAAAGTAGTTGCATAACTTGGAGTTCATAGAGTGGACCAAATCAGTTGATTGCTTTGACTTAGTGTATAAATTGTACATAAATTGTAGATAAACAAAAAAGAGAAAATTAGTTTGAGTAACCCTAGAATCCCTTCCTCTTAATAAGGAACGAGACGCTCCCACGTAGCGCCGGCCTTAAATGGACTTGTGTTTACTTGATGTGTTGTTATGTCGAGTTCCCCACTTGGACCTATCCAGCGCTACCTAATGAAACTTAATTAAATCTGACTAATCTAATTGGACTTAACGTAACTGAACTTAGTCTTCCATAGGAGAAGAATAGATAAAGAGTAAAGCATGCAAGTGGGGCACAACATAACCATGTACAAGAAGAAAGGGACCACTCAAAGTACTAGCCAAGATAATGTTATCCAGACTGATAACACATCTGACTGGGTCAACATCCACTGAAACACAATGTTGATAATGGAGTGAACGAAGTACCTGTGATGTGGTATTTGTTGCCTGGCAGATACAAAAGAACTGTAGCACCAGTCGAACAGGGCAGTACTTCCGAGGTTGATGGCAAGCTGGTGATAGGGAAAGCTGGAGCTCCCGTTTCACCAGCCCTCAGGACTTGATCCTGACCATCTCCCTTTTCTGAACATTTTCAGTGCATTCATTTACACAGAGAATAGGCCACCATGCTCTCATAATACCTCTACCTTCAAATGTCTACACCACACTACATGCGCATAACATATCACACCTTCTATTCACATCTTTAGTAATGGCCGCTGCAATCCTACAATCAAATGAGGTGGTACCTTGGATTGCCACCACCGGCAGGGTAGGGCTGGAGGCACAGGGTCCTCCCGGTCGCCATCAAGCGACTGTGCCGGCAGCGACTGTTGCTATTTCCGGGAATGCTCGTCGGCGAAGAGGTGACGGTGCGGCCTTATTCTTTACCAACATCTGTGGCCTTACCACAAATTTAAACTCGATTCATTTTTTCCTTCAGTCCATATCCCCTTTGGCCCTTTTCCTCACAGAACCACAAATCTCACCCTCTACCGATATATCTCCATTTTGTTTTCCCGGTTACCATCTCCTTACAAACTTTCGAAACAAGGGCGGCACCTGTTGTTATATCAAATCCCAATATGCAGTTGATACTATTTTAAACTTCACTTCATCCAGTTTTGATTACTCATTATATAAATTAAATTGCCAAAACATTACCAAATATATCTGTGTAGTTTATCGTTCCCCCAATGCTTCTTCGGAACCCAGTGTATTTGATTCCATATCCACTCAGTTGAGTAACCTTGACCTTGCCCTTGGCAATGAAATTACCATTTAGGGTGATTTTAACGTACACAATGTTGAGTGGTTATTGCATTCTGCCCGGACTGACGACGCTGGTCTAGAATGCGAGCTGTTTGCGGAATCGTTTAATCTCACCCAGTTGGTAAAGCAACCAACCAGAATACCTGATAATCCTGACCATAATGCCCATCTCTTGGATTTATTCTTGACAAATAATCCAGATCAATACAGGATAGAGGTACTGTCACCACTTGGATCCTCTGACCATAATCTCATCAAAGCCTCATTAGTTAACCCTCCTACACCTCCCCATTCCGAACCTGTCAGGGTGACCCGATGGCACTTTGACAGGGCAGACTGGGATGGATTTAGAAATTATCTTGCTGATGTTCCATGGCAGTCTTTCTTCTCTAGTGATCCCAATTCTACCCAGTCCCACATTTGCGACTTAATACTAGCTGGTATGGATTTATTCATACCAAGTCAACAATTCACTAAAAGATCAAACTCTCCAAAATGGTTTGATGGCAATTGTGCCAGAGCAACAGCCCAAAAGTCATTAGCATATAATTCTTACTTAAAATCAAAAACATCTGAATCACTCTCCCAATTTAAAATTGCTAGAAATCATGCAAAAGCTATATTAAATCTATCTAAATCAAACTTTCTTCAAAAGCAAGCATCAAAACTACTTAACAACCCTAATGACAATAGAATATTCTGGTCAACTCTTAATTCTTTCAATAGTAACTTTAACAAGTCATCTTCCATTCCCCCACTAAAATCTTCAGATGGCAATATTACAAATGACCTGCGTGGGAAAGCAGATATCTTTGCTAGTACCTTTGCAAGAAACTCTACCATAGATTATACCAGCCAGAATGTCTCAGTGCTGGAACTTGATTCTCCCGAAATTGCCCCACTTAAAATACAGACAAGATTCTTAAAATCCATCCTAGACAATTTACCTACCAACAAAGCTCCAGGCCCAGATGGAATTCCGCCAATTGTTTTGAAAAAGTGTTCCCCTGAACTTGCCTCTGTCCTAGCCAAATTATTCAGACTATGCATACGTACTTCTTTATTCCCAAATTCATGGAAAGAAGCCAATATCCACCCAATTCCGAAGAAAGGAAGTTCGTCTGACCCCTCCAATTACAGACCAATAGCTGTCACATCTCTTGGTAAGGTATCTGAAACTTTAATTAATAAGCATATTGTTAAACATCTTGAATCCAACAACTTAATTAGTGATAGACAATACGGTTTTCGCCACGAAAGATCCACCATTGACATACTCAACCTCTTAACTCATACCATCCATCAATCAATTGATCTTTTTGGAGAAACTCATGCAGTAGCTCTCGGTATCTCTAAAGCTTTCGACAGAGTATGGCACCATTCCCTGCTGTCCAAACTCCTTTGCTATGGACTAACGTCTTTTGTTCCTTTGATTTCTTCTTATCTTAGTGACAGGAAAATAAGAGTAAAAGTAGATGATGTATATTCGAATTTCCACTCAATTAACGCCGGCGTGCCGCAGGGATCAGTTCTGGCGCCAACCCTATTTCTGGTTCATATTAATGATCTCTTATCTGTCACTCACAATCCCGTTCACTCATATGCAGATGACTCAACACTACATTGTTCATTCACACTCAGACATCCATTTACAAAGTCTAATATCTCTGCCTCTCAACTCAGTACAGCCATCTCCATAAATCAAGATCTAGCTACAATCAGTGAATGGAGACAAAACAACCTTGTCTCTTTTAATGCTAGTAAAACTAAATATATACAGTTTACTAATAGACAGATATTGCCAGATTCGTACATTACCTTCGATGCTACTAATATTCCCATCACCAAAAGTATTGAAATTCTTGGTGTCTCACTTAACAGTGCCCTCAGCTGGACCTCTCATGTCAGATCACTTGCTAAAAGCGCCTCAAAGAAACTTGGATTATTGTACAGAGTCCGTAACTTCTTTGCCGATGAGCAGTTAGCTATAATTTATAAGAGTCATGTGCGCTCTCAGCCTGAATATTGCTCACCCTTGTGGAATGGTTGTGGAGAGGTTGCATTAAGACACCTAGACAAAATTTAGAATAAAGCTGTTAGAATCATTAACAACCCTGCCATTACATATAAACTACCTCCCCTGCAAGTAAGAAGGAATGTTGCCTCCCTTGCATTATTTTACAGATATTTTTTTGGCAAATGCTCAGACGAAGTTGCGTCCATGGTGCCACCTCTCCATGCCATCCCTCGTGCTACACGGGCATCTGGTAGCGCTCATGACTGGAATGTCACTCAACCATATTGCAGAACTTCTGCCTATCAGAATTCTTTCATTCCCCGAACTGCATCTCTCTGGAACTCGCTTCCCCAGAGTTGTTTTCCTCCAAATTTCAACCCACAACTGTTCAAGTCTAACTGTTACAGATATTTTATGAATAGAGGACACCAGTGATCTGGTGTATGGATTTTTTTTTCCCATTTGTTTTTCCTTCCTCCTTTCTGTTATTTAAAAGAAAAAAAAAAAAACTAACGTGAGCAGAACCGTGAATTATACTACATTCATCGATCCTGCAAAAGCAGTTGACACTGTCAACAGAGAACCTATATGGGAATGTTCTTTCAAATTTTGTAATTATTAACAAATATTGTGTTATCCTGAAGAGCCCTGCATGGCAGCATGAACGCTTGTGTGTTCATAGGTGAAAGCAATCTGAACCCCTCAACACAGACTTACGGTTAATGCAAGGATGTGCCCTACCACCTGTCATTTTCAATCTCTCTTTCACCGCACCCTCCCTTATAGGTCGCCAACAAATGAACCCTGCTTATGGAATAAAAATCCATTTCGATCTAGATGGTTACTTATTTAATCTCAGACATCTTCAAGCGCAATCAAAGACTGAAATTACTCATTTCCTAGAGCTACAACATGCTGATGACTGTGCTGTCCTAGCACATACACGAGAAGCCCTACAACAGAGTCTCACCATCGTCTTCAACACTTTCCGTGCAATAGGGCTTGAAATAAATATTAATAAAACAGAAATAATATATCAGAGAAACAACCGAGAAGAGCCTCCTGCATTTCAGAGAAAATGTAAAAAAGGTGGAGAATTTTATCTACATTGGTATGTGCTCACAGATAAACATAACATTAATGCAGAAGTCCTTGCAAGAATCAACCATGCGAGAATCAACCACGCCCACAAATAAACATGCATTACTTTCAGTGATCATCCATGCCTCAGTCTCTTTTGTATGTCTTAGATCTAGAGATTCTGAAAACACCAACTTGAGAATTGAGAAGAAGGTGTGAGTTTATACGGTTGTATGCCTGCTCATCCTGTACAATGCTGAATCCTGGACTACCCATGAATGTCACATCAAACAGCCTGAGTCATTACGCATTCAGGGCTAACAGCACATCTTTGGACTCATAGGAGAGGATAAATTTCCTCACTCACAAATTCACCAGTGGGCGAAGTCAACTAACATAGAAACCATGGTGGCTAAAAAGCAGCAGAGTTTGGTCAGACAAATGTTTTTCATGCCTGAATACTGCCATCCCCACTAGGTTCCGTATGGCTAACTCCAAGCAGGACGCTGTAACCCAGGGGAGCAGAAGAGATATAAAAATCGTATAAGGTCAGCTCAGAAAAAAATGGAACATTATACCAAAAGATCTTGAAACTAATGCCTCAGATAAAAAAACAATGGTGCGCCCTCTCCAGTGAAGGAACCGTTCATCTTAAAGAAGCCCAGAACCTGGCCAGAGAAGAGCACAGACAATGGAGGCACAGCCCAAACAGAGTTCTGCTAGCAAACCTGGACTTGACACACCGACTACGGGGCAAAGTATTCGGATCCAGGACTGGTCTTCACAGTCACACACATCGGCACCAAAGACAATTAGAAACACTGTATCCTTGTGGGTATGGAGGCGTCGTCTTCTATAACAAGACAGCTCTCTGTAAGTTTTGTGTGTGTGTGTGTGTGTGTGTGTGTGTGTGTGTGTGTGTGTGTGTGTGTGTGTGTGTGCTCAGCGGTGGGGAGGGGAGAAAAGGGAGGGTGAGGAAGAGGAGGGGAAATGAATAAAGATAAATAAATAAATAAATAAATAAGGAAGAGCAAGGGAAAGAGCGGAAGGACTGAGATGGAGGCGAGATGGATGACGAAAGGGGAGGGGAAGGGAGAGGGGGAGGGGAAGAAGACAAAAGGAAAGGATGAAGGGAAAGGAGGAGGTTAGAGGAAGTTAAGGGAAAGGGGGGTGAGGGTACAACTTATGTAGCATATGTTATCGGAAGAGAAAGGGAAAATATAATGAGCAGGAAATAAATACAGAAAATCACAATATTCCTGTACTTGATTTTGATTCCCCTCAAATACCTCCTTTCATGATTCACACCAGATACGTACAAGCTGTATTACAGAATCTCTCAGCAGACAAAGCTACTGGTCCAGATGAAATTCCTTCAATAGTACTTAAAAATTGCTCCTCAGTGTTGGCTCCCGTATTGGCAAAATTTTTCCGATTATGCATCCGTACCTCAAGTTTTCCAGTCTCTTGGAAAGAAGCAAATATCCATCCTCCTCCTAAAAAGGGGGGCAACTTCTGATCCATCAAACTATAGACCAATTGCAATAACTTCCGTTCTCGGTAAAGTTTTTAAGGCACTAATTAACAAATACATAGTCAAGCATCTAGAAATCAATAAATTAATCAATGATCGGCAGTATGGATTTAGACAAGAACGTTCAACTGTAGACATTCTTTGCCGTCTTACCCATCAGATCAACAAAACAATAGCCCAACACGGTGAAACACACACAGTAGCACTTGACATTTCAAAAGTATTTGGCAGAGTATGGCACCGGGCCTTATTATCTGTCACATTATGGCCTTAATTTCTTCTTACCTTCATAAGAGAAAAATACGGGTCATGGTAGATGGAATTTATTCTCAGTTTCATTCCATAAATGCTGGCGTACCTCAGGGATCAGTTTTGGCGCCAACCCTCTTTCTCATTCATAAAAATGACATCCTATCTGTCACTCACAACCCAATACACTCTTATGTTGATGACTCGACCCTTCATCGTTCTTTCACATTTAGTACATCGTTTACACAATTTAATATTATAAATTCTCAAACAAACACAACAATTTCTCTGAACCAGGACCTTCCTAAAATTAATTATTGGGAACAAACAAATCTGGTCTCATTCAATGCTCAGAAAACTAAATACATTAATTTCTCCAACAGAAAGAATCCCTCAGACTCTCACATAATTTTAAATGATGTCAGTATTCCCATATCTACTACAATTGATATCCTAGGTGTTACTCTAAACTTCAACCTAAGCTGGACAGCTTATGTTAAATCTCTAGCTAAAAATGTTTCTAAAAAATTGGGACTTATGTACAGAGTTCGTGAATTCTTCCCGGACGAGCAGATGGCCACAAAATACAAAAGTCATGTGCATTCTCAGATCGGATACTGTTCACCACTGTGGAGTGGATGTGGAGCGGTTGCATTGAAGCAGTTGGACAAAATTCAAAATAAAGCCATTAGATTAATCAATAATCCTGCCATTACGTAGGACCTTCCTCCATTATCAGTACGTAGAGATGTTGCTTCTTTAGCATTATTTTATCGATATATTTACCGTAGGTTCTCTGACGACCTGGCTTCAATTATGCCTCCCGTTCACATTTTCTCCCGAAATACTCGGGCAGCTGGGAGCGCCCATGAACTCACACTGTCTCCCCCGCAATGCAGAACCTCTGCCTATCATAATTCATTTATCCCCAGAACTACTACTCTCTGGAATTCACTTCCTGGGAGTTGCTTCCCACAAACATTTAATCCACTTCAATTTAAATCCAGTTGTTATCAATTTTATGAATGGAGGATGCCTTTAGGCACATGGACTTATTTTTTTCTCCTTTGTTTTTCCTTCCTCCATTCATTATCTAAAAAAAAAGTTGGGAAAACGAAGTGATTTAGAAAGCAGAGGTGCTAAAGAGAGAAAAAGGATAAAAGAGGAGAGTTAAGAGAAGGTGGAGGAGGGAATATATAAGGAAGATGGAGGAAGGAAAGGGAGAATAAACAGGAAGAGATGGAGAAGAATAATAGGTGAATAAAAGAATATTGACGAAGACGGAGGAAGAATAAAGAAAGAAAACAGGAGGAAGGAAATGGGAAAGGGCGAAGTTAAAGAAAGAAAGGGGAGAAATTAGATAATGAGAACGGGGAATGAGGAAAAAAAATATTAGAAAAATAAACAAAACCTCAGGAACTGGTAGAGAGGTGGCCTGCAGTCCTAGTGGACCCAGGTTCCAATCCCGGCTTGGGCAGGGAACAGTTTAAGGATTTGAATTTCATAAAAAACAAACTTTGCTGATCTACCAGAAGACCCGCCGACCTGTCATAAAAATTCCCCCACTAATACCAATACACCAGTCCTGCATGAGACAGCCCTAGGATGTGTTCAACATGGACGGCGGGTGTTAGCGCCGAGGTGGTGACTTGTGGAGGTGTAGGAGGATTACTGGGCCTTGGGATAGACCACTGCCCCCGAGAAATAGGCCCTGAAGCCTTTGCCCAGAGTTGGACACATTAAAAAAAAAAAAAAAATGAATGTGGCATCATTAGCACGTATTCAGTACGGACGAAGAGTTTTTGCGCCGAACTGGGGGCATGTGGAAGTATATGGCATGTACATTCGCGGAAAAAAAAAAAAAAAAAAAAACAATCTTAACACTGGTGAGCTGTATACAGATTTGTGTGAACGGAATGAATCGGGTGAAACATCAATCTGTGACGCTGGCAATGCTGAGTCAAGGACAAGTGAGATATCCAATAATTGGCCCTGACCTCAGTAAGATTCGCTCATATAAAAGTGTCATTGAGAAACACATGCGTAAGTCTGTAGATAACTGATATAACCATCCTACCTTGAGGGTGTGACGTGAACACATATCTTTATTACAAATATACATATTACACTGTTATATTTTACATCCGTGATTATTACAGGTATTTCCTATAATATTACTGAAGCATTTTGCAAACAATGGCCGAACTGTCTCGGGATTCATTGTGCTCAAAAGTGGGTCAGTATTGAAGTAAAGCATTGCTGGAAGAGCTGTCAGATGCCTAAAAGGTTGAATTATGCTTTAAGTGCAGGAGGCTCATACACCCTTTACTAACTGTGTAATAAAAGGGGGCGGAGGGTGTGAATATTACTACTCTTCTGCATAATATCCTTTATATGGATGTTACCACACAGCCTAATTGGACTGCATATAGAGATAAATGAGGGTGTATCTAGCTATATGTAAATATAAATTATTAAAAAATACCAATATATGAAGAATATATGAAGAGAGAGAGAGAGAGAGAGAGAGAGAGAGAGAGAGAGAGAGAGAGAGAGAGAGACGTTACTTAATCTCTATTTACCGCCCCACAGAGTGGATGCGGAATGAGAAAAATACCTTTCGAAACAACAATTTGTGATACAGTATATCAGTTACATATGAGCACAAAATGTCAACTTCTTGGCCATGTGCTTGTCATAGGATGAATACAGACACTACAGTTTCTTGAGATAAGAGACCAAGATAAACCTCGTTCAAGAGAGAGAGAGAGAGAGAGAGAGAGAGAGAGAGAGAGAGAGAGAGAGAGAGGAGTTTTGACTTTTATGTATTTGTGTGTGTTGAGTTAATCATAATAAAATATCAAATTTCGCTGAGGTGTTTATTATCATATACTATTATCTTTAGATAGTATGTCGTTAGGCAACTGTAAATGAAGGTTGTTCACACTGTTCTCTTAATGGTGGGGGTTCATTTGAAGACTCGAATCATACTTGGCGACCTCCAGCAGGGCTACCAATATCGCAGTTGAGTGGATGCAAGTATTATCACAAGATTTCGACCCATATCCAAAATGTTTAGAGCGTTTGGTGTAAAGATTGTTTTTTTCCGTGAGTGTACAGTAGGAACAGTGTTGGGGATTAGGAATGCGATTAATATATCTAAGCCCAGAATATGATATATAAATAAAAATAGGAAGGTAAAAGAAGAATGAGCGAAATATGAGGCGCTAGAAATTTAGTCTATTTGAGTTACAAATATAAAGGACTGAGGGACGAAAGATTTAAGCAGTTCAGTCCGATGACGTATGTAAAATTTTTGCTCTTGTTACCTTCAGACCCGTCAGTACAACAGGTTTCTCCAAAGTTAACCAAGTCGCCTGCAAGTGGCAAGGAAAAATAAAAATTGTTCCGTTAACGGACATGAGGGATAAAAAGCAGAGGCAGTAAATTTACATTAAGCTATGAAAATACATCCAGATAAACAACTTCCTGTGATAAATAAAAAAAAATATATTAAAACTTAGGAAAAGCTTAAACTGAAAAAAGGTTTGATGGTGAGCACATAAAAAAAAAAAAAAATCCTCAGTCATATGAAATGCTCAAGTAAAAGCCTGACTTTAAAAAGAACAGAAAATACAACAAGAAAGCCAATAAGAATAATATAACAGGTAAAAAAAAAATTAAATCCAGATGAGAAGAATCAGAAAAAAGTAAAAAACAAATCAATAGAAAAACATCTCGAGAAGAATGACGGAGAATAAATAATGCCATGTCGGAAGGCAGGATGGAAAATGAAAGATGGATAAAGACAGAGGCAAAAATTTGATAAGATAAATGAAATGAGAGAAATATGAGAAAAAATTAAAGAATGCATCTCTCTCTCTCTCTCTCTCTCTCTCTCTCACACACACACACACACACACACACACACACACACACACACACACACACACACACACAATACATAGTTAGGCTATGGATCAGATTATTTTCCCTTATGGCAATAAATGATCGAAATATCTCTGTCACCATCAGGAATCGAACCTATGCAAGGCGGAATCTATGATTTTATTGCAATAATGATTGTACACACTGATTTGGATGATTGTTTCTGTACTAATTATGTGATAATTGTTGCTATACTTGCAGACATTCCTGTATTCCATCCATCCATTCATCACCCAATCCCTTTTTGCCCCATCAGGTCTGTGGAGTGCTGGGGCTAGGCTACTCAGTCCCGACATTTAAAGCAAGGATGACCTGCCTCAGTTGTCCCCGAGTGGCATTATGTGAGCAATAAACACCTACCATCCTTCATACGTTATCGCTTACAGGATTCTTTATGTTGCAGTGCCTCAACCCACTAGAGCAGCAAGCGCCATATTGTTATATGGTTACCACCTAGTGCAGTAAAGGGCTTTCTGATTTACAAGAAACTATTTGCCTTGTCACTTAGTGTTGCGTCATCTGAAGGCAGCACTACATCGAGTTAAAGGGATCATGGGCGCCCCTACTTACTACTAACGATATAACTTACACCTCATCCATTATCGGAATGGAGAGAGAAATTATTAAAATGATGAGGACGCAGTTGCTTGGCTGCCTAATATGGCAAGTAATTTTATCTAAAGAGCAGAATCGATGGGTGTCCATTTACGTATTAGCTTGTTGAGGATCTTTTTAGCACTCCTGGACCAATATCTGAGATGCGAGAACTGGGGAGGAGAGGAAAAGAGGAAACGAGAGTAGGGGAGAGAGGGGAAAAGGAGAAGAGCAGTGCGTGTATGAGAAGGAAAGGAAACGAAAGTAAAGAAAGAGGAGACGAGAAGGGAAGTGGAAAAAAATATGAGAATACTGTAGATTCTTCAGGGGTGGAAGGAAGATAAGAAAAAAAAAAGAGAAGACGAAAAGAAATGACAAAAGAGGGGAAGAAAGGAGAAAGTAGTAAAGAGGAAGGGATGGGGGGGGGTAAGGGAAGGCATGATGGCATGAAAGAGGGTGTTGGGGTGAATGGAAAGGTGAGAAAGTGGATGGGCGGAAAGGTAAGAATATGATTGGACGAATAGGTGTGTAACGGGGAGACGAAAGAAAGAGTGTGGAAGGCAGGAGAGGAATATAGAGAGGTGGAGGGTTGATGGAGACGTAAGAATGAGATGAAAAGAAAGCGTGATGTCTGAATGAACAGAAAGAGAAAGAAAGAGACAGGAAGTGACTAAATTAACAAGATGACTGGGTGGAGAGCGACAAGTAGGACGGGAGGAAAGTGTTGGGAGTGCGTTGGGAGTAGGAGAGAGAGAGAGAGAGAGAGAGAGAGAGAGAGAGAGAGAGAGAGAGAGAGAGAGAGAGAGAGAGAGAGATCATTTGGTGGAAAGGTGAAGAAGGGACGTGAGGAGTACGAGCATGTGGCTGGACTGCTGGTGCTTAGAGAGGTGAGAGAAGAGGAGGGGGAGACAGTGAGATGCAAGGAGTGGCTGGGTGGGAGAAGAGGTAATGGGAATAGCGAAGGAGAATGATGTGACTGAGTAAAACTTAGGGGAAGTTGGGTTGTGGGTGAAGCGGGTTGTATGACTGGCATGAGTAGAGGACGTGAGTGGGTGGGGAGGTGAGGGTGAGAGGAGAGGAGAGAAGGGGGTGGACAAGCTGAGAAGGGGAACTGAGATGAGAAAAGAAAAAGTTGTGTGGGAGGAGAAATGACAGTGAGAAGAGTGGAAAGAGTTGGTAGGGGGGTGAGAGGGGGGCTGAGAGGAGGGGATGGATGTAGAAATGATAGGGAAGCTAACAAAATGAGGTGGGTGAAGCAAGAGGTGAGAAGAATGAGTATGGTGGAAAAGTAAGGGTAAGATAAGAAGATAGGATGGAAGGTAGGAGACGTATAGGTGGAGAGTCAAGTGACAGAGGGAGCAGAGAAGAAGACTTAGGGTTATGCCAGTCAATTGCATGAAGTTACATTAAAATAGGCAATCCAATTTTGCTACTCGTAAGTCCCAGTCTTCCCGTGCAGTTCAGTCAGCAGCAGCTGGTACGACAGTTCTCCACTTGAAATGGGTGGTGGAACAGGTAAGATATATGGAAGAGATGAAGTGTGTGGAAGCGATAGGGTGGAGGAAGTGGCAATGGATAAAAAATTTGAGTGGCTGACGGAAGAGGCAGTGTGTGTGTGTGTGTGTGTGTGTGTGTGTAAGAATCTGAAACTAAAGGTAAATGAAGGGATGAGCAAAGTTGAGGTCTTAGAGGGAAATGAAGTCACTGAATGTACAATGAGGTTGGATGATGAGGAAATAGAAAATGTGAGTGCATTTAAGTACTTGGGTATTGTGATGAGTAAGGATGGAAGTCGGAGGAAAAAGTGTTTGAAACGGTATAACAAGGAAGAGAGGCTTCCGGTTCTTTGAAACCAGTAATAAGAAATAGGGAAGTGAGCAAGGAAGTATAAAAGTCGCTGCATGATGGTATTGTGATGCCATCTCAAACTGAAATACCCACCCCATGGAGGAGCAACAGAAGGGGTGGCGCAACACCCATCCCATGGAGGCGCGCAGAGTGCGTAGAGGGCCCGGGCCAGACGGTCCTATGTCCCCTGCAACCATGAGCCCCTTTTCCTCCCAAACAGACCCAACCAGAAGTATGCAGTGCTGATACACTACACTCCAGCCAGACCAGAACTCACCAGACTCGGGGTGGGACTGTTTTTATACAGTCCCACGTAGGCCCTTGGTGGCAGAGTCCACCGGACCTGCCACCACAAGAGGAGGAAAGACCACCGGTCTTCCTAGGCCTATGTACCCCAAGGGGAGCAGTGGCGCAGTAGAGTCCACCGGACCTGCTGTAGTGGGAGTGTCCATTGGACCTCCCTCTTCTGCCAACCACCTTCGGGAGCAGGGGCATTGGAACGTCCATCAGACTTCCCCCATCTGTAATCCCAGGGAAGGGAGCAGAGCTGTGGTAGAGTCCACCAGGCCTGCCACAGAGTAGGAATCCACCGGATACCCCTTGGCTGCGACTTTCCCCCAGCTGCGACTTTCCCCTGGCAGCAGGACAGCAGTAGAGTCAACTGGATCTGCTGCAAGAGTCAGAACGTCCGTCAGACTTCCTTCTCCTGCTGTCCCTGGGACGGGTCCCGGGTCAGGCGGAGGGAAAGTCCACCGGACTTCCTTCCTCAACTACCCAGGGAGGGAGCCTTGGTAGAGTCCACTGGACCTACCAGGCAGAGGGAGAATCCACCAGATCTCCTTCCACTGCCCGAGAGTGGAGTTCCAGCGGAGTCCACCGGACCTGCCAAGCTCAGGGAAAGATCACCAGTCTTCCCTCCTCCACTACCCCGGAGGCTCCCACCGAGGGTGACGTCCCTGGTTCGGCCTGCCCCTCCAGAGGCTGAGCACGACGCCCTTCACACTCCCCCTGTACCACTAAGGGTGGAGATTGCTCCCCTACAGAACTCCTGTTGGAAAGTGTCTGGAGTGGACCTGTTGTGGGTCTGGGTGTTCCATCCTTGCAGCTGAGCCCTCAATGTCCCCAGCAGCTGTCAGACTCCTCAGGAGCAAGTGGCCGCAGATGACCCCTGGCAGCCTCCCCCTCCCGACGAGACCACAGCCTCCAGACCTCAAGGGACACTGTCGACTCCGGGCCCGGACCAGACCGGACCCTCCACCAGGACTCCCACTACAGCCAAGGGCAGGCACCAAGCAGTGTGCCTACTGACCCTATATGGCCCCAGTCCCAAGGGCCACCACACCACTAAGGCCCCCCACCAGGAAAGGGCCTCTCACAACACTGCCCTTCAGCCTACACCAGGTACCTGAGTACGCAACCCGAGACCAGCGTCTCTCCCGAGTGCGCACCCCTGACAGCCCCCCTCCCACACCTGGCCGCCACCTGCACATACCTGTGGTGTAGAATCTGTGTGGTCCTTGTGTCCCATATAGTGTTGTAATGTGTTCTATGTATTGTACAAGTCCACTGTATTTTTATAAGGTAATATACGTGTAAAACTGGTTTGCCTGTGTTTGAGCTCTATTCCCTTGTTGCATGCTCTGTCCTGGTCCTGAACAAAAGAACCCAATTCCATGCCCGTATGCTGCGTTCAAGAAGTTGAAACCAGAATACACTGCATAACACTTCTGGTGGACTCTACCGCTAAGCTCCAATGTGGGTCTATGTGAAAACAAGTCCCATCCCGAGTCTGGTGAGTCCTGGTCTGGCTGGAGTGTAGTGTACTAGCACTGCGTACTTCTCGTTGGGTCTGTTTAAGAGGAAGAGGGGCGCATGATGCAAGGGGACATAGGACCGTCTGGCCCGGGCCCTCTACACACTCTGCGCCCCTCCCCATCGTCCCTCCATAGGGTGAGTGTTGCGCCGCCCCTTCCGTGGCTCCTCCATGGGATGGGTATTTCACAAACGTATGCAAGTGAACTTTGGACCTTGTTGAAAGGGCACAAGTCAAGAGTGAGAGCAGTGGAAATGGGTTATTTGTGAGGAGCATGTGGAGTTACATGGAAAGACAGACTGACAAATGAGGATGTGAAGTAGCATTGTGGTGTCGATGAGGATGTGATAGACAGCGATAGGAGAAATACACTTAGGTGGTTTGGCCATGTGGAGAGGATGGAAAGTGATAGACTAACGAGGAGAATGTATGTGGGTGAGGTGAAGAGGGGGACAGGGAGGGGAAGGCCGAGGATGAGATGGAGGGATGGAGTGGCGAGGATTATGAGAATGGGATGTGATCCAGGAGGAGGGCGATGAAACGGCAGGACACAGAGTGACATGGAGGCTATTTGTTTGTGCCCACCCCTTGCAAAATTAAGGCGTCTGGCAATATTTTTTCTTAACCCCTTAACCACGGGGCGTCACTTTCGTGACGCTTGGGAGCAAGGGATCATACCGCGGGGCGTCGCTTTTGTGATTCTGTGTTATTTTGAATTCACCCGGGCTTCCAAGTGGGGGCTTGTATCATCTATCAGTACTGCCAATGTCCAACACTAGTCAGCACTCCTAATCTCATCTGTACTCCCATCCATTGTTGACAATTTAGCCATTTCTCCCCGTTCTTGACTCCTGTCCCTACCCCCCCTCCATTACCCTATCCTCTCGCCTGCCCGGCCGTGCTACGCTAAGTAAATCTTCCCTGGAATTTTTCACTGATTTCATCCATTGAAATAAGCCCTATGTCCTATTCTTATACCAAATAATATATACAAGAAAGAAATAAGGTAGGTGAGAGTGCCAAACACCTGGAATTGGCTAATTATCACCTGACAACACCTCACGTGCACTCGTTCGCTAATTTTCGCTGTTTTTTTCCCCTTGAAATATGCCCTATAATCTATTTTCGTAATAAATATACATGTAAGGAGGGAAGGGAGAAGCCTAAGTGATATTTACATTCACCTGGAACTACCTAATTTATAATATGTTGTCTAGATTTCCTGCCAATTATATCAGTGCTAAACAAAGATGTTTCAAGATCTAACATTGGTAGCTCTGAAAATATATCTCCTAAGTAGGCCTCTAATCTATTTTCGAAATAAATATACATGTAAGGAGGGAAGGGAGAAGCCTAAGTGATATTTACATTCACCTGGAACTACCAAATTTATAATGTATTGTCTAGATTTCCTGCCAATCATATCAGTGCTAGACTTAGCTGTTTCAAGAAGTAATATTGGTAACCCTGAATAACCCCTTAGCAGGCCTCAACGCTGGCCCTCCGTTATCAGGTTACTCTCAACTTCCGAAGTGAGAGTACGTATGTTTCTTCTTGCTGACTTCAAGGCCTTTTTTCACCCCCATGCAAATGGCCCTGTGACCTTTACCCCCTACTAAACCTCGTGTGGAAAGAGGTAAAGGGCTGACAATTGATAAAAGAGTGACTACGATCTTTCTATTGAGTAAAACAGTGCAAGTGGAATTGTAAATAATGTGTAAATAATGTGTAAACAGCAAGTGAAAGTAATGAATGTAAATATACGTGAACAATGGAAAATAGTTTTATAAGTTATTTCAAGTGAGTGCACAACACAGTGTAAATAAAATAGAAATGTAAATAACGTAAATAAAATAGAGAACGTAAATAGAAATGTAAATGAGTAGTATTATAAGAATACGAGTATATACCCTAGGAGTAATGAAAGTGAAAGTTTCACTCTAGCATGTCTGAATGCTATGAGTTATGAGAGTGAAGATGAAAGTGACATTCACTCTCAATGCCAGTATACAGGACGAGAAAGTGAATGCTACGTATTTTAGTGAAAGAAATTGAATCCCTGCAGTGACAATAAACTAATACTACTGAAGGAAACTTATGAATAAAGACTGTAGATATATATAAGTGTTATATAGTAATAGAAATATAAAGTGTGAGGGGTTTTATGAATAATAAATGACAGACTACTAAGAGCGAACTAGTGCCAGTGCGACGATCAGACGCGCTCGTAATTTCCATTGCTTTCACAGTGTTTTTTTTTTTAGTATGGATCCCAAACTACTTGAAAATTGTAGAATAGTGTTTATAGTGTTTGTATCTGGCTGTGGTAATCATATTACGGGTTGTCGGGAAGTGTAAAGTGGAGACTTCGTTACCCTACTTCAGAGGTCTCCACAAGTCCTACGGTAACCGACGAAGGCTCAACAATCATTCCAGGAGAAAGCTGAAGGTATGTGCCATAAGCATATGTAATTTTATTATTCTAGGACTAATAACTGATTTTTGGCAAATATTTTTTGAGAGTCTGTCGGAGCCCAAATAACCCCGCGGCACACGCAAGTCATTGGTAAACAAGCCAGCGATGTAGGGGTTAATATGTCCGGCTCTGGGCAAAGGCGTCAGGGCCTGTTTTTCGGGGGTAGTGGCCTATCCCAAGGCCCAGTAATCCTCCTAACCCACATGTCACCACTTCGGTGCTGACACCCACCGTCCATAATGAATACATGATAGGGGTGTCTCATACAGGGCTGGTGTACTGTATCAGTGGTTGTATTTTTATGACATGTCAGCGGGTCTTTGGTAGATCAGGAAAGTCCGTTTTTATGAAACTCAAATCCTTAAACTGTTCCCTGCCCCAGCTGGGATTCAAACCTGGGTCCAGTAGGACTGCAGGCCGCCTCTCTACTGACTCAGTCACCGCCTCCCCCCATATATATATATATATATATATATATATATATATATATATATATATATATATATATATATGTTCCACTTAAAATACAGACAAGATACGTAAAATCCATCCTAGACAATTTACCATCAGACAAAGCCCAGGCCCAGATGGAATCCTTCCAATTGTTTTGAGAAAGTGTCCCCCAGAACTTGCCTCTGTTCTAGCTAAATTATTTAGACTATGCATACGCACATCTTCATTCCCTAATTCATGGAAAGAAGCCAATATCCACCCAATTCCAAAGAAAGGAAGTTCCTCTGACCCTTCTGATTACAGACTAATAGCTGTCACATCTTTAATTAAGCAGCACTTACTTAAACATTTTGAATCCAACAACTTAATTAGTGATAGACAAAACGGCTTTCGCCACGAAAGATCCACCAGTGACATACTCAGTCTCCTGACTCATACCATCCATCAATCAACTGATCAACATGGAGAAACTCATGCAGTAGCCCTTGATATTTCTAAAGCTTTCAACAGAGTGTTGCACTGTTCTCTGCTGTCCAAACTCCCTTGCTATGGACTAACGTCTTTTGTTCCTCTGCTTTCCTCATATCTCAGTGACAGAAAAATAAGAGCAAAAGTAGATGATACATTTTCCAATTTTCACTCAGTTAATGTCGGCGTGCCATAGGGATCAGTTCTGTCGCCAACTCTGTTCCTGGTTCATATTAATGATCTCTTATCTGTCACCCACAATCTCATCCATTCATATGCAGATGACTCAGCACTTCGCAGGTCATTCACACTCAAACACCCATTTACAGAATTAAATACTTCTAACTCTCAACTCTGTCCAGCCATCTCCATAAATCAAGGCTTACCTACGATCAATGAATGGGGACAAAACAACCTTGTCTCATTTAGTGCTAGTAAAACCAAATGTATAAAATATACTAATAGACAGATATTGCTAGATTCATATATTACCTTCAGTGCGACTAATATTCCCATCTCCAAAAGTATTGAAATGGTCATTGTCTCACTTAACAATGCCCTCAGCTGGACTTCTCATGTCAGATCATCTGCTACAACCACCTCAAGGAAACCTGGATTATTGTGCAGAGTCAGTAACTTCACTGACAAGCAGTTAGCTATAATTTAAAAGTCATGTGCCCTCTCAGCTTGAATATTGCTCACCCTTGTGGAATGGATGTGCAGAGGTTGCACTAAAAGAACTAGACAAAATTCAGAACAATGCCGTTGGAATTATTAATAACCCTGCTATTATAAATAAACTACTTCCCCTACAAGTAAGACGGAATGTTGCATCCTTTGCATTATTTTACAGATATTTTTATGGCAAATGCTCAGACGAAGTTGCATCCATTTTGCCACATCTCCATGCCTCAGTAAAGTACCTCCCCTTCATGTAAGAAGAAATGTTGCCTCCCTTGCATTATTTTAGAGATATTTTTGTGGTAAATGCTCAGACGGAGTTGTGTCCATTGTGCCAACTCTCCATGCCTTCCCTCGTGCTACATGGGCATCTGGTAGTGCTCATGACTGGAATGTCACACAGCCATACTGCAGAACTTCTGCCTATTAGAATTCTTTTATTCCCCGAATTGCATCTCTCTGGAACTCGCTTCCCCCGAGTTGTTTCCCCCCAGACTTCAGCCTACAGCTGTTTAAGTCCAACTGTTATAAATATTTTATGAATGGTGGACGCCAGTAATCTGCTGTATGGATTATTTTTTAAATCATTTGTTTTTCCTTCCTCTTTCTGTTATGTCTGTCTGTCTGTCTGTCTGTCTGTCTGTCTCTCTCTATTATCCACAAGGAAAAGAAGTCACGAAAAAAAAAAAAAAAACGAGCATTTACGTGTATTGACGTCTTCAAGGGAAAGCAACGTGGAGTTACTGTACATGGAGAGACAGATTGACATTTTAGGAAGTGAAGTAACGTTGTGGTGCACATTGTGAATGCAGCAATGCACTCGTGATTTTTCATGTTTCCTTTTCTTTGTGTGTGTGTGTATTTATATATATATATATATATAGATAGATAGATAGATAGATAGATAGATAGATAGATAGATAGAGATAGATAGATAGATAGAGATAGATAGATAGATAGATATGTTGCCCAATATATCTCACAGAAAGGGAGTGAAAGGAAGGAGAGAAGGAAACAAAGATGGACGTGATAGAGTGTAAAGAATGGGAGTTTTTTTTTTTAACACACACACACACACACACACACAGTATATTCAAAGCAGCCCATTAATCTCTCTCTTTGTCTCTGTCTGTCTGTCTCTGTCTCTGTCTGTCTGTCTGTCTGTCTGTCTGTCTGTCTCTCTCTCTCTCTCTCTCTCTCTCTCTCTCTCTCTCTCTCTCTCTCTCTCTCTCTCTCTCTCCAGCAGTTAAAGAAGCACTGTCTCTCACGTATAAGGACATTTATTAAAGACAATCATGGCAGGTAAGTCAATGTGGTGGAGCAGGAGACTGAAATGCCCATTGAAAATGCCACATTTATCACGTTCAGTCAGGCGATGTATTTTAGGCTATATTTTGCAACTGACCTAGAATTTTAGTCAAATTTTAGAGGAATCTCTGGTGGTGAAGAAGATTAAGGGTATGTCTGTTAATCTAGTTTTGGGAACTATCCAAAAGATTGAACTGTGAAAACACAGGAGAAAAATCTGAATTCCGTCATTTGAGGCCAATGGCCATTTTCAAGTGTGTAAGTAAATGAAAAAATAACATACGTCAGCTCTTTTAAAATCTTTGTTTACACCAAATGTAAAAAATAAATATAAACCTGAATTATTTTATTCTTCCAACTAGTACATACTTTTTATTGTGTTTAGGAAAAAAACAATTATAGTCTAAACAAGAAAGAAAAGATTGCACTCTCACTAATCCAACCGAATCAAAGCAAACTCTGTACTAGTATCAAAAATTACACACAGACACACACACACACACACACACACACACACACACACACACACATTTTTTTCAGTCTTACAGTTCCCTCCCTCTCTCTCTCTCTCTCTCTCTCTCTCTCTCTGTCTCTCTCTCTCTCTCTCTCTCTCTCTCTCTCTCTCTCTCTCTCTCTCTCTCTCTCAGAAAGACTATTCCGTGTGTGTGTGGGGGGGGGCTTTCAAAACTGTTCTGCCTTCCAGATTTGTTGCATTACCCCCGTCACGCTGATGGTCTTAATCTCCTATACTTTTGTTCTCTCCAGGTTACTAAGTTTAGGAGAGTCATTTAGTAACGTAAAGCTGATCAAGTTGAGTTAACTATCTGGAAGTATCAAAAATAAGGTAATAATGATATCCTTGGAGTGAACTTGTTAAGGAGATAAAATATGGAGAAAGAAAATCATCAGTCTACCTTAGGAAAGGGACAGCAGTAGTAGAAAAACAGTAACATGAAAGTGGAATCTTCAGGAAGACCAGACAGATAATACTGTAGATGGTAGAAGATTAAAAAAAAATGAGGTTGGAATCATGTCGTTGGAAAGAAACAGCCGAATCAGAAACAAAAGAATGGCACAGTGGTATATTATTGTTCGAGAACAGAAATAAGTTAAAGACTGGAATGTTAACATAGGGTACAGGCAACAGTAACACTTTCAGTATATACCAGAGGTGGGGGGGGGGGAAGGAGAGGTTAGTATCGATCAATGAGATGCGGAGGTCGTAGAAATGAAGTTAGTGGATTAGACATTTTCTAGGAAACATGTAGTGTGTGTGTGTGTGTGTGTGTGTGTGTGTGTGTGTGTGTGTGTGTGTGTGTGTGTGTGTGTGTGTGTGTGTGTGTGTGTGTGTGTGTGTGTGTGTGTGTGCTATGCACAGACCACGAAAGGTTATAATAAAAGTAGTCATGTAAGCTATATCCAATCAACCTGATACACACCGATAAACATTTTCGTACTTTTCCATGACATTCAAGCGAGACAGTACTACGAGTATAGGAGCAAAGGAGTGTGTTTAAATCTATGCGAGAAAGTAAATGATCTTTCCGTTTAAGCAAGTAGGAATGGGGTTTTTTGTAAGAAATTGTATGAGCCAGTGACTAAGAAACAGTAATTGTGCGAGTGATTTGGGTGTGAAAGACAGACTGAGTGACAAAGAGTGAAATAATGAAAGTCAGAGTATGAGGGATCAGGACCGTTTTCTTAAAAGTGAGAGCATGAAAGTGAGTCGTCAATTTTACATATTTTGTGAAACATGTCATGGCAAATTATGTTCTAACCTGTCTGTGTCGCTGGTGACTATACTGTAGCAAAATATAGGTAGTGTTCAGAGAAAAAGTGACGGCGGGACCGAACCCTGGACCTATTCACACCAAAGTCAGTTATGTTCTTCGTATTACCATACACAATGAATACGGAAATTTTGATCAAATCGGACAATACATTCGAAAGACAACGACGAACCAGGAATATTGACTTGATCCTAACCCGTGACCCTCAACTTTACACATCTGAACCAAAGGCAAATCACTGTTTACCCCCACACATTACTGATCTATATCAGATCACACATTGGGATAATTTATTTACATACATACGTTCATACACACATTCGTATACACACACAATCACACAAATGTAAGTACATCTCTTTGCCTTTGGTTCCTTCCTTACATAATAAATAAATAAATAAATATATATATATATATATATATATATATATATATATATATATATATATATATATATATATATATATATATATATATATATATAAAATCTCATCACCGTTTGTGTGTCCACTGCAGGACCGGCCTATCCCGACCGAAGTGGAGAAGATACAGCCAAAGTATCTCTACCAAGTGGCTTAGGCTGTCTAGTAGAGATTGTATGTAGGTTGAGAAGTGCTTGTAAGTGTAACTGAAGTGTTGGAGTGGCTATGGATGTGTGTGTAGTCTGTGAATCAAGTGTAATCGGCCCGCGCAAGCCAACTAGGTGCAAGCATACTTTATAGTATGCGACATTGGCTCAACCACAGCACCCCTTGCGTCCGCCAATGCAGTACGTGGCCTGAAGAACGCTCCCAAAGTTTATTACCCTGGCGGGGCGCGAACCCTCGTTCTTCAGTGTACGAAAACGCACACTTTACTTCTGTACCACAGAGGCTCTCCATATATATATATATATATATATATATATATATATATATATATATATATATATATATGTATATATATATATATATATATATATATATATATATATATATATATATATATATATATATATATCTCGAAACCAATTAGATCATAATAGATACGTCTTCAGAGTTGCTGATTAAGGAGCTGAGCTACTTTTCATAAGTGGTAATTATTATAGGCCTGTGTACATCATCTTTCATTTAGTGTTAATACCATGGAGGTAAGAGAGTGACCGTGTGTGTGCAGGGTGATTGTAGGGTTGTGTGGGGGTTGGGGGTGAGCGTGAGGTGGGCTGGATAAGAGAGTGAGTGTGTGTTTGTGCAGGGTGATCGTGGGGTAGTGTGGGTACTGGGGTGAGGGTGGGGTGGGCTGGCAAAACCATGGTACCATCAATTACTGAACGCTCCTGACCACACTTGGCTTTTAACCTATCCGGCCCAGTAATTACTTCACACACACACACACACACACACACACACACACACACACACACACACACACACACACACACACACACACACACACACACGCAGAGAGAGAGAGAGAGAGAAAGAGAGAGAGAGAGAGAGAGAGAGAGAGAGTTACTGTACTTCGCAGTAAGGAACTGAAGTGGTTCATCAATGTGAGGGTATTTCGATTCATGTTACATATCTGTATCTTTTGATTTTATGTGTACGGACTGAGTGTCGGACCACTTCCTTAAGTGTTTGTTTTGCACATTACACCTTAGTATCCTCTCCTATGTTGCTAATGAAAATTTTGATAATATCTGAACGATGTACGGTAAATGACTTACAAAAAAATGTCTATCTACCTGTCTATCTGTCTATTTATCTATTGTCAAACGCCTTAATCTCGTAAAGGGTGGCCACAAACAAATCGCCTCCATGTCGCCCTGTACAACTTCATTTCACTGCCCTGTTCCCAACTCACACCCCTGTCTCACATACACCTCTTTACTCCATCCCTCCATCTCACCCTTGGCCTCCCCCTCCTTCCTCCCCTCCACCTCACTCACATAAACTCTCCTCGTCAGTCTCTCATTCTCCATCCTCTCCAAATGGTCAAACCACCTCAGTGTGCTTCTCCTAACGCTTCCTATCACACCCATATCCACACCACAACGTTCCTTCACTTCCTCATTTGTCAATCTGTCTCTCCATGTGACTCCACAGGCTTCTCTCAAATAGCTCATTTCCACTGCTCTCACTCTTGACTTGTGTCCCTCCAACAAGGTCCAAGCTTCACTTCCATACGTTAGAGTAGGTATCACAATACTGTCATGTAGTATCTTTTTCACATCCATGCTCACTTCCCTGTTTCTTATCACTGCTTTCAAGGAACCAGCAACCTTTCTTCCTTGTTGTACTCTTTTCAGCACTTCACCCTCTACACATCCATCCTTACTCATCACACTACCCAAGTACTTAAACACACTCACATTTCCCATTTCCTCCTCATCCAACCTCACTGTACATTCACTGACTTCAGTTCTCTCAAAGACCATAACTTTACTCTTCCCTACATTCACCTTTGGATTCCTTTTCTTACACACTCTCCCAAACTCATCCACCAAGCCCTGCAGCTCCCCTTCGTCTTCACTTAAGAATAGAGTATCATCTGCAAACAACAGTATAGGGAGTTTCCAAACACTGCCCTCTCTCACTAGGGCCACTCCAACATCCACTGCCCTACCTTGTATCTCTTTTATAACCCCATCCATACACAGATTGAACAACAATGGAGACATGACACATCCTTTTTTCATTCCAACTTTTAAATAGAATTCACCCAGTTCACTATCCACACACACTGCAGCCTTAGCATCCTCATACATATTCTTCACGGCATTCAACAACATCCCATCTAATCCATATATTCTCATTACTTTCCACAATCCTTGTCTACCTACCCTATCATATGCTTTTTCCAAATCCATGAAGGCCGCATACAGTTTCTTTCCCTTCTCGAGAAATTTTTCCACTAAATATCTAAGAATGAATATCTGATCTACACAACCTTTCTCTTCCTAAAACCTCCTTGTTCTTCTCCGACAAATTCCTATGTTATTTCCCTAACTCTGTCAGTAAGTATCGTACCATGTACTTTTCCTATTACACTAAGATGACAAATGACCCTGTGATTACCACATACTTCTTTTTCCCCTTTTCCTTTGTACAGGGGAATAAGTTTACCTGACTTCCAATCCTCCAGGACTCTACCTTCCTCCCAGGCCAATCTGCACGTCTTCCACTTCCATTCTACTACTATCTCTCCCCCATACTTCAGCATTTCACCACACACTTCATCAATCCCTGGGGATTTCCCCATTTTAACTTTCTTCATCGCTCCCACAACTTCCATCCTACTGATTTCTTCCGCTCTTTTCACATCCCTTTGTCTTCCAGCCATTCTCCAGCCACTTACAAATGCATTACTTTCATTCTTTATGTTCAACAATTCTTTATGGTGTTCTCTCCATCTGTTCACCTTTTCTCCCTTCCCTACTAGTAATCTACCATTTTTATCTTTTACTCTCCAACTAGCTTTTTTGCCACCCTGGCTAATTCTCTTCACCTCTTTCCAGAACATTTTCTTACATTCCCTCCACTTTACACTCAAATTCCTTCCAAATTCCCCATCCACTCTCTTCTTACTCTCTCTTACTAATCTTTTCACCTCTCTCTCATCCTCTCTACATATAACTCTCTCTTCCATCTCTCAACATCTTCCACTCCCCTGTTTCTCATCCACTCACTATATGCTTTCTTCTTTTGTGCCACAGCTCTCACCTCTTCATTCCACCATGCTTTTCCCTGCACTCTCTTTCATCTTCTCATCAACCCACACACTATTATACCTCACATGCTACACAGAGTTCTTCTGTGAATATCTTGCACACACCTTCCACGTCCTCCATCTGCTCCAATCCATATTTCTCCAATCGCTCCTCCACTTCCCTCTTATATTCTGCCTCTTTTCCATCCTCTTGCAACCCTTCCACTCTCCTTGCATGAACTACTTCCTCCTGTCCTTCCCTTCTTCTATTTCTCCATTTCTTTTGGACCTTCATTCTGACCCCCACAAAGTGGTGGTCAGAGAGTCCACTCCCTCAGCCTCTATATAGTCTTGCATCCATTACACACCTTTTCATCCTTTCATCCACACACACACAATCATTGCCTTCCGATGATTCAGTTCACCACCCACCCTTCTCATCACATGCCACGTATACCTATGGATCATTTTGTGCTTGAAGAGGGTATTGACTATCACCAACCCCCTCCCAGCACAAATGTCCACTAAAACACTGCCATTCTCATCCATCTCTGCAGGCATACCCCACTCACCAACTACTCCATCCACCTTTAGATTCCCTACTTTTCCATTCATATCTCCAATCAAAATCCTCTCTCATTCCTTTCAAACTTTTTCATACATGCTTCCACATTTGTCCATAACTCTCCTCTCACTCTACCTGCACGATTTTGTGTTGGCACATACACGCACACAATTGCCCACATTTGTAGTCCAACTTTCAATCTTACCCACACAATCCTTGAGCCAACCGATCCATACTCTCTTATATTCTCCTTCCATCTGTTACTCACAACAATACACACTCCTTCTCTTGCCCTTTCACTGTCACTTACTCCTGCGTATATACCCTATCCATACTCTCATTCTCTCACACTCTCACCTCTCCATTTAGTTTCAGTTAATCCACATACATCCACTTTCGGACCCTCAAGAACCTAAACAATCTCTCTTTCACCTCTCATTTGCACTCCTCACATTCCACGTAGCTATCCATACCATGTCCTTTGTTTGGTCCTTAATCGTCAAGTTTTGGTCAGTCGTGGTCCGAGGCTTCTTGTTCGTATTTTAGTTAGTTGTTTTCTGGGGAGGGGGACTAACCCTCAGCCAACCCACTTATTGTCACGCAGGGAACACGCGTTGGTTGGTTATAGGGTTACCACTCAGCGTTGTAAATGCTTTCCTGGTTTCCAGGAAATCATTTAGTTTGCCACTCAGTGTAGAGCTACCCTAAAAAATTTTAAAAAGAGAATACCACTACACTAAGTGGGTGGATGATGGGTGCCCCCACCCATCACAAAGAGAATGTTAAGGCCTGATATGAAAAACAAGTCGTTAAGGATGATTTTCTACAAAGTCTCTTAGGCCTTCTCTATTATGGCCTTTACGGTCATGTTCTAAGGGACTTTGAAGCCTTTGCAACATGTTTACCTTGCCGATTATTTGGAAAAATCTACCTTAATACCCTTTTGCAAGTTAACTGATGCAGACTGTTTTTACACTACAATGCCAGATGAAAAATGACATACAAGACAATGACAAGATGTAATAATAATAATAATAATAGTAATAATAATAATAATAATAATAATAATAATAATAATCTCCAAGGAAGAGATGCCAGGAAGTCTCCTGTCACGTGCGATATGGCCTGGCTTTGGATGTAACTGGTGCTTGTGGCTGGATGCTGCCGCAGCTGGGAAGAGATATACAAATATATGATCAAGTTCTTGTCACGCATATGGTTTGTTTTTGGAGGAAGGAGGAGGCAGCAAGATGTGAATCGTAGTAGCTAAGACGTTCATTCACAGCTTCATCTCATCGCAAGTACAATCTATAGTAGCAGACACAAGAAAAGATATGCAATCAGCATTTCTTTTTGCCGTCAATCCAGCAAAAATTAATAATTGAAACAGCAGAGGCTTTTCGATCCTAAGGTTGGATGTGAATCCATACTGGGAACCGAATCGGCACAGGCCAGCCACCACAGCTGCTGAAAGGAAGGGTATGGAGGTCGCTGAACTTTCCCTCCTTTGAAACCTCTAGTGATTGCCTCAGTAATTTTTGTGCAGCTTATTCTAACAATCTATAGCCATACACCTTAGCCTCATAGAGTGTGGTGATAAACATTTTGTCTCCACGTCACTCTCCTGTGGCAGTAGGCTGCTTTCCCTCTAACCCAGATCACTAGCATAAACGTACTCAAGGTCACTGATGGCATTTGAACGAAATGGGGATTTCCACTCAGTTTTTATGACTGTTGCACAACATTACTGGAACTATACTTTTGTGGAAGGAACTGCTGAATGTTCGGCTACTCTTTTCCTAGAGGGACAATATACTGTACATAAAAAATATGGGAGAAATATCATGACTGATAAACAGTGTGGAACCTCTGGCAACTTCGTCGGCATGATGACATCATAAACTCGGTAATCTGTGGGTGAGAGGGATCGTCCATGCTGAATGTAAATTTGCTTGTGTCTCTTTTCGATGTATGCTATACTACTGTGTTTTACACGCTACTTATTGCTTTCCCAGGTTGGGTCATCATTTGTGTTTAACACTCACCTGTTAATATTAATTACAGCTACTAGTATAAACATGAATGTGGACACATAACGAGCTTTCTGTTACCAGAGTTCTCCTCATAACAAGCGTCTTTTGAGCTGCAAGAATGGAATCTGAGGTAGGCTTCAATTGCAAGATTCAAACTAATTCACATTAGTAGCAAACATTTTTGGTGAGATTTACAGTGCAATAACTACGTACGTCGATATAAAATAAATTAAGACAACTAAGTATTACAACAGACATATTTCGATACAAAGATACATAAAAATCTACATTACTAAAGAACAGAGTAGCTTACGCCTTATGGCGTGTCCACACGTGCCCACACGTGCCCACGAACATACGTTGGCAACACAACCGGCAACATGTTTGGGTACATGTATGCAGCAGTATTTGGACAGATGTATGCAAACATGTTTCGGTGCAGCTTCGAGCACTGGCAGCAGAGGCAATGAGATAAGTGTGTCCATACCAGGCAGCTGAGACTTAATCATGATGTTGCCAACATGATCTGGACACTGCTGTTCCCAACATTTTTGCAGCGTGTTCATTACTGTGTTGTTTACATGTTGCCAGCACTTGTTTGAGCACACGTGAGGACGCGCACTTAGGCATAGCTAACAAGCAAGATTTTGCCATAGGTTATGAAACCTTTATGTTATATACAACAAACATTAAAGTTATGCAGTAGCCATTACCTGAACAGTAGGAGTTATCATTCTGTGGACCGGATGTGAGAAAGAGAGAGAGAAAAAATTAGGAGGTGGTTAGATCTGTGTTGAATGGTCAGGATTCTCGGGGCTTGAATTGTGTGTGAATGAATGTCTAGCCTACTTCACTGGGCATGTTCATTCTGTGTACCGGCTGTGAGAAAAAGAGAAAAAAAATAGGAAGGGTAAAGTCTTGGAGGATTGGAAGTCAGGTATAATTATTCCCTTGTACAAAGAAAAAGGGGAAAAAGAAGTGTGTGGTAATCATAGGGGCATCTGTTTTCTCAGTATAATAGGAAAAGTGTATGGTAGGATACTTATTGACAGAGTTAGAGAAAGAACAGAGGAATTAGTTGGAGAAGAACAGGGAGGCTTTAGGAAGGGAAAAGGTTGTGTAGATCAGATATTCATTCTTAGATCTTTAGTGGAAAAGTTTCTAGAGAAGGGAAAGAAGTTGTATGCGGCTATCATGGATTTGGAGAAAGCATATGACAGGGTGGATAGACAAGGACTGTGGAAAGTATTAAGAATATATAGAGTAGATGGGAAGTTGTTGAATGCAGTGAAGAGTACGTATGATGGTGTTAGGGCTGCAGTGCGTGTGGATGGTGAACTGAGTGAATTTTTCTCTTTGAAGGTTGGGTTGAAACAGGGATGTGTCATGTCTCCATGGTTGTTCAATCTGTACATGGATGGGGTAATAAAAGAGGTACAAGGTAGGGTAGTGGATGTTGGAGTGGCCCTGGTGAGAGAGGATAGTGTTTGGAAACTCCCTGTACTGTTGTTTGCAGATGATACTGTGTTGTTGAGTGAAGACGAAGGAGAGCTGCAAGGCTTGGTGGATGAGTTTGGGAGAGTGTGTAAGAAACGGAATCTAAAGGTGAATGTAGGGAAGATTAAAGTGATGGTCTTTGAGAGAGGTGAAGTCAGTGAATGTACAGCGAGGTTGGATGGTGAGGAATTGGAAAATGTGAGTAAGTTTAAGTACTTGGGTAGTGTGATGAGTAAGGATGGAGGTTTGGAGGGTGAAGTGCTTGAAAGGGTACAGCAGGGAAGAAAGGTTGCTGGTTCCTTGAAAGTATTGATAAGAAGCAGGGAAGTGAGCATGGAAGTGAAAAAGTTACTACATGACAGTATTGTGATACCAACTCTAACGTATGGAAGTGAAGCTTGGACGTTGCTGGAAGGACACAAGTCAAGAGTGAGAGCAGTGGAAATGAGTTATTTAAGAGGAGTCTGTGGAGTCACATGGAGAGACAGGCTGACAAATGAGAATATAAAAAAGCGTTGTTGTGTGGATGTGGATGTGACAGAAAACGTTAAGAAGAATACAGTGAGGTGGTTTGGCCATGTGGAGAGGATGGATGGTGAAAGACTGACGAGGAGAGTGTATGTGAGTGAGGTGGAGGGGGGAAGAGGGAGGGGGAGGCCGAGGATGAGATGGAGGGATGGGGTGGAGAGGTATATGAGAGAGGGATGTGTGAGTTGGGAGCGGGGCAGTGAAATGGCGGGGGACAGAGCGACGTGGCCGTGGAGGCGATATGTTTGTGGCCACCACGAAAGGGATTGAGGCGTCTGGCAATAGATAGATAGATAGGTTGACAAGAGCAATCCGAGATTGCAAACCTCTGCCAAGGCAGAGTGTGAGGTAGATCTTATGGAGATGTTATCCTGTAATTTTTGTGGAAGCATTGTAGGCATAATTTATCGACTTGGAAACAAAATTGTTGAATTTGCCACTATCCTGCAATGGTAGAGAATGTTTTAAATAATTCCTGGATTCCAATGATAATCCAGATCACCACCAGAATATACAGGCTTGTTCCTTGGGCCATACACTACCCCTCCAAAGAATTTTCAGCAGAATCCGTTCATAACTTTTTGAGTAATCCTGCTAACCCTCCCCCGCACGAATAAGTTTTAACAAGTTCTCCAGCACGTAATTTTATTCCACCCCCCTCCTCGCCAGCCCTCCAGTGCGCCGCTGAAGACATGTATTCTCGCCTTATTTTCACCACCCAAACCATTATATATTGCCATGAGACCAACATCATTTTATTCGCCGATGTTTGTTATAGTCGATAAGCATAAAAGAAAAAAAAAGAAAGAAAAATACGAATAAAAGTACATTACGCCTCTGTGAATGAACATTTCGGAACATCAATCTCACTTCCCAACATCCTAGTTCGAATGTGTTCCATCACACAGAAAAATGTTATTAGAAGTTTTGACAGAGACTTTCATCAGCTTTCTAATGAGATTAATCTGATTGTGATAAGATTTGTAGTTTTCGCGAGAATAGCCAAAAACTGAAAGCTATTTAAAAAAAATGATTTTTGTTCAGGGAGCTCTACCCACAAAAGTTTTCTCGCACAGGTTATGTTCATAATCTTGTGTATATTTTCATGAGCTTTCTCATGGTACCCGCAGATTTTTCATGCGCCTCATAGTTTCCGAGTAAATCGCAAAAAACTACTGGGTACCCACGCCCGTGCTACACTTTCGTCATGTACTCACAATAACAGTTACATTCCCGCCTACGTAACAACGACTTTTCATCAGAGATATTACATTGTTATGGCCTGTACAGTAGAATTCACTGATCTTTATCGTGGTTCTTACAGGAAATCGATAAGTCCAATACTTTTCCAGCAAATGGACGACAGACGTAGACTACTCCTCCGAGTACTGCATAGTTTAACTGCTAGCGATAAAAAACACTCCCTTCCCTCGCCTTTACCTAAAAAATATGCTCCCAAAGGCTTATATTTTGGTCATGTACATACGTAAAATTCACGGATCTTTATCATGGTTCTTACAGGAAATCGATACATCCAATACTTTTCGAGTAAATGGCCGACAAACATGGAATACTCCTTCTCGCCTGCAAGTGAGATAAAAACACTCTCTTTCCCTGTCTCACCCACACTTACATATCTTCGCTCGTTAGGTTTTATTAGTTTCTTTCTTTACTCAAAGTATACATGTAAAATATCATAAGCTTTTTGATAATGGTCTCAGAGGCTTGACATGACACTAGTCTTTTTGCTGGGTGCTGATACCAAACCTGAATTTTCTTCCATCTCATATGTGTATATGTAAAGAACAATACTCATTTGTGTAAAAAATATAGAAATATAGAAACAGGTCAATATACAGATCAACATAATACGGATAACTCACTTCCTCCTGAGGTGTTGAGATGCTGGCAGGACCTTGAAGGGTTTGAAGATGAGGAGTTGTGTAGTGTGTGGACATTTGTGTGTGTGCGTGTGTGTGTGTGTGTGTGTGTGTGTGTGTGTGTGTGTGTGTGTGTGTGGCTGTGGCATATTTTGTTTTATCCTCCTCGTGCTATGTTTGCCTAACACATGCGAACCACACAATAGATTTCTCCATGAATATTCGCTGCATGACATAGGTATATATTGTACATGTATGTGGCTGTGTGGCGTATTTCTTGTCTCTGATCCTTGAGCTAGCTTTACGCTAAGTCAGTCAATGCACGTAATATTTCTCGGTGAACACTCGCGCACTATTTGATACATATGTAACTAAACCATATGCAATATAGTACTGCCTGATATTGGTACAATACCTTTTCACTGAAGTCTGTGATTGTGTGGCATATTTGTTGTCTCTGATCCTTGCGCTAGCTTTGCGATGTCAGACAATGCACTCAATATTTCTCGACGAACACCCGCTGCACTATTTTATACATATATTTCACACTAATCCATATGCAATATAAAACACTATCACATGATTCCATCCCAACCACCTCCATTATTTCTTTCCCAACTCTATGGCATACGTGACCGCCTGTTCCCTTAGCGACTATGGCATAGCTGTGTGGTGTGCATAACACCTACTATGGTAGGTCAGTTATTTCACTAATCCAGGCACTATGTGTTTCACAAATATAAATATTGGCTTCACTATAATGGTAAAATACATCATTTACGGACAGGGTGAAGCAGAATGGAAACCCCGTTATAACAAACCAGACTCCTGCCTCTAGCCCTAACTGTTGATAACGGGCCCCAGTGCTTTACAAACAATATATATAAGTGTATGTTCCATAGACACAATCATTTTACAGTATAATGAGAAACACTGTACAATCACAATATTTCAATAATGGCTTCTGCCCTGGGTAGGAGAGGGAAAATGGCAGAATTAAAGGGATGGCTGACAGCAGTGCTACCCTTCAGCCCAGCTGGTCATGAGGTACTGAGGTTTTTCTTCTGTGCATTGTCTCATCAGAGCAGTCACAGTGTTGCCACATGTTTGCCTCAGCAGAGAGATGCACCTGCTAGAACACACCAAAATTTGACACAAATCAGCCAAAAACTTAATTTTTGGCAATTTTTTTGTCTGCCTTTTCTCATCATTCGCATCAATGTGTGTTAATGTGCCAAACCACAAAGAACGTGATTTGCGTCAACATGCCTGGGCAGGCTAACAGACAAGCAGACAAACTAACACTGAGAGAAACATAACCTCCTTGGCAGAGGTAACTAGAGGTGTCACAGCCTTGGCTAATGGTGACAGAAGTAACACTAAGATTCCCTTGTCTGACTCTTAGCTGAATAAATCTGTCTGACATCAGCTGGAACAAATAATTAGGGTTGTCATGATCATGAAAGGGTTGATGGCAGAGTACATCCTTGTAGTACACAGGAAAGAGGCACTTTGTCCTACAGAAATTGTGCACAAAAAATCATGTTACATGTATTATTGCTTTCATGGACGGTTTGTCCCTAGATTTTTTCCTCAACATCATTTCTAACATTAGTGAAGGGACTTAATGATGATGTCTATGCATAAAGCAATTGCTACACCTTGTAGTGAATGTGCTAAGGACAAAAAAAAAATCATTAACCCTTAAGGCAAAACTAAAATTACTGTAGAATCAACCCCTACTTCTCTACTAGTGAACAAGTGTTTCTCTTGTTTTCATAGCACTTACATTGCAAGGTGCAGCATTTGCTGGGGTCTTAGACAATATTAATCCTCCACTAATATAAAATGTCAATAAAAAGGTAAAAAAAAAAATCCATATTAGTGAAATTCATTTACTCGGTAGAAACACCGGATTTGGCCATGTCTGACTGTCAGACGGTATTTTACATAAAACATGGTCTGATGGTCGATAGATACCTTGTACTCAGATAGTGTTGATTCCCTCCTTCATTAGATGTATCATGAACTGCAAACTTGTGTACTACAAGGTTGCACTGTACCAGTGTTAACTCTCAGGCACGTCTGACCCATTCTCAGCTGAATAAACTGCCTGGCCTAAGCTGGAACCGAATACCAACTTGTCCAGATCGTGATGCTAATTAAATTATTTGTTTTTTTGTCAAGTTATTCATAACCTTCTAGTGATTAAACTTTAAGCATATAAACTCGATGCTTTTGTACATCAGTAACTCATAATAACATGAAAAATACATTTCTTTCAGAATTAATATTAAATCAGTGATAATATGGTGTCAGTTGTTTCAAACCAACTAGGCTGTTTCTGGTCTGAGAAATGTATGAGGGTTCATCGTCTTAACCCACTTCTAAGCAAGTAATATTATTAATTTAATTACCCATCCCTGCCTGGAAGGGGCTCGGGGACGGATATTGTTTTCACCCTGTTTGTCTGTTTGTTTGTTTGTCTGTCTGTATGTCTTTTTACAACTTTACACGAAAACTGCTGGTGCTATTTTGACTAAAATTTCAGGGATGATGGGCTATGTCCTTCTGATCACCTGATTAAATTTTGATCCAAATTCGGACAAGGCTCAGACTGTACGGCCAAAAAATGTAAAAAAGAAAAAGGGGATGGGTAAAAATCGTTTTTTCACCATAATTCCTTTCAAATTTGCCATATCGACATGAAACCAAAACCTAAAGGTGCATCTTTTAAATCTGCATCCTATAACATGCCTCATTACATCAGGAGGGTCACCCCTAGTTAGCTTTAGGGAGGGCAATGTCAGGTGGGCTGGGCCTAAAATTACAAATGGGCATAAAACCACCAATTTCCACCCAGTTTACTCAAAATTTGATATGTGACATCTTTGACTAGATAACCTATTGTGTTTGTACGTCAGCATTAACGTGACTCTCGGGGATGGGTTTGCTGTGCCTTGGCAGCGTTTCTTGTTTGTTACTTTAACCCGCCCCATCCCGACATTTTCTGGGCAGTGGTATGCCCCAGTCCCAACAATTTTGGACCTTTTTTTTTTTTTTGGCTCAAACATCCGCTTTTGGTGAGAAACATCGAAAATTCATAGAGAAATCGCTCACCTGAGGTTTAAAATACTCGATTTAGGTACGAGTACTTCCTTACCTGACTAGGCTTTCTAACAGGCTGGCACCAAAGAAAACGAGTTCTATGGGAGGGTAACTATTTTATAAACAGTATTTATTTATTTACTTGGTACGAATTTATATGTAGTACAAGAGTATATTGGTTTTCAAACAGTAATATAGGCATTATAAGCATTGTTTCACTCACTAACTCATCACCATTCATGACCTTTCTTTTCCCACATTACCTGATCATCATTTCTGACTGTTTCTTCCTCTAATGCTATGTAAACTTTGTCCTCCACATTGTCATTGATTGGGGAATCACTCTGGCCCTGAATGTCTTTATTGGCCAGGTCACTGGTAACAGGTGAATTGCCGAGACAATGGCGTGCAGGGGGGGGGGAAGAGGTTATGTGGTGTAAGGCATTGTCCCTGCTTGGCATCTTGTAGAGGAATAGAGGAAGGTGTCCCGTGTATACGTGCCAAAAACCACTGCAAAATCACTCACGAAAATTGAAAATTGTGCAAATTAGGGACCTTGCAATGTTGCCGCGTTAATTTATATCTCCGGGATATGAGTGCACATCATGTGAGGACGTGAATTCACGTCTCTGGGACGGGGCGGGTTAAACAGAAAACACTGCCACATTAATACGTGTACTTTTAATATTAATAATGGAGTAGTCAGTATTAGGGGTAAAACAGACTTGAATCTTTTTCATATATTTTAATACCAGTCCTCTCACACTGATGACATACAATTTCATTTTAATCTATTTTTCCTCTGGACGATTTTATTAATCGAAGAGAACACTTCACGTGCTGAAGAGTCTCTAAAGGCACCATCCAACAACCCCAACTCGAAATTCAACTCTTAAGGTAAATATGAATTCTTTGGAAGTATTCAGGTTAATATGTTCCTCGGCTTGAAAAACTCATATGCAAATGGACAATATAAAGTTGAAATGGTTTGGATCTATTCAATTATTTTAGCTATTGTTTCTTTTTCATATGCCCTGTCTGTAGCTTATTTATCAGACCCATCATTAATCCGTCCTCCCCCTGTCATTTCTTAACCCATTCAGTTTAATGACATGAATTTTCATTTTGCTCTTGCATCTTTCTGACAAACCCAATTTATCTTAGGAAAGATTTCACATAATCTTTGGATTCATGAAGTCTATTTATATAGACTCTCCTTTTCCAAAAGACTCCTAAACATAATAGTCTGAAGCTGTTGATGTTGTTTTTGTTGATTTTTCGTTTTTGTTTTTGTTGTTGTTACCCAGGTTGAATGTGAGTATAAACCCGGTGGACTGCATGCTGAAGTTACCTTTTTGCTGTCCACCACCCTCCATTCGTACGACAGGAAGGACACTGAAGGACTGCTGAATTCCCATACAGGGAAATAGCTCAGTATTACTGGAGAAATCGTGTGAAACCACTACTATCACGCGCCATCTGAAGGCAGCAAAATTAAATAAACCACCAGATTGAAAAGATTAGTCATTTCAGTAGGAGGGCATCATTTATATTTTAATCATTTTAATCTTATTCTTGACAAACACCTATACATAGGTGAGGACAGCTGCCTAGTACTCAAGGGGTTAATGAATGCTAAATGAAACCCTTGCAGTTCAAATATATATATATATATATAATGTTCTTATATCAAATTGCAATATGCATTTGACACTATTTTAAACTTCACTTCATCCAGTTTTGATTACTCATTATATAACTAAATTGTCAAAATATTACCAAATAGATTTGTGTACATGTAGTTTACCACTCCCCCAATGCTTCTTTGGAACCCAGTGTATTTGATTCCATATCCACAGTTGAGTAACCGTAACCTTGCCCTTAGCACCGAAAATACCATTTTGGGTGATTCTAACATATATAATGTTGAATGGTTCTTGCATTCTGTAAGGACTGACGACGTTGGTCTAGAGTGCGAGCTGTTTGCAGAATCGTTTAATCTCACCCAGCTGGTAAAGCAACCTGATAATCCTGACCATAATGCACATCTCTTGGATTTATTCTTGGCAAATAATCCAGATCATTAAAGGATAGAGGTACTGTCAGCACTTGGGTCCTCTGACAACAATCTCATCAAAGCCTCATTAGTTAACCCCCCCACACCTCCCTGTTCTGAACCTGTCAGGGTGATCCGATGGCACTTTGATAGGGCAAACTGGGATGGATTTAGAAATTATCTTGCTGACATTCCATGGCAGTCTTTCTTCTCTAGTGATCTCAATTCTATCCAGTCCCACATTTGCGACTTAATACTAGCTGGTATGGATTTATTCATACCAAGTCAACAGTTCACTAAAAGATCGAACTCTCCAAAATGGTTTGATGGCAACTGTGCCAGAGCAACAGCCCAAAAGTCATTAGCATATAACTCTTACTTAAAATAAAAAAAAACATCTGAATCACTCTCTCAATTCAAAATTGCTAGAAATCATGCAAAAGTTGTTTTAAATCTAGCTAAATCAAACTTTCTTCAAAAGCAAACATCAAAACTACTTAACAACCCTTATGACAATAGAATATTCTGGTAAACTCTTAATTCTTTCAATAATAACTTTAACAAGTCGTCTTCCATTCCCCCACTAAAATCTTCAGATGGCAACAATACAAATGACCTGCGTGGGAAAGCGGATATTTTTGCCAGTACATTTGCCAGAAACTCTACCATAGACGATACCAGCCAGAATGTCCCAGTACTAGAACTTGACTCTCCCGAAATTGCCCCACTTAAAACAGACAAGATACGTAAAATCCATCCTAGACAATTTACCTACCAACAAAGCTCCGGGTCCAGATGGAATTCCGTCAGTTGTTTTGAAAAAGTGTTCCCCTGAACTTGCCTCTGTTCTAGCTAAATTATTCAGACTATGCATACGTAATTCTTTATTCTCAAATTCATGGAAAGAAGCCAATATCCACCCAATTCCGAAGAAAGGAAGTTCGTCTGACCCCTCTGATTACAGACCAATAGCTGTCACATCTTCTCTTGGTAAGGTATTTGAAACTTTAATTAATAAGCACATTGTTAAACATCTTGAATCCAACTACTTAATTAGTGATAGACAATATGGTCTTCGCCACGAAAGATCCACCATTGACATACTCAGTCTCCTAACTCATACCATCCATCAATCAATTGATCTACTTGGAGAAACTCATGCCGTAGCTCTTGATATTTCTAAAGCTTTCGACAGAGTATGGCACCGTTTCCCCCTGTCCAAACTCCCTTGCTATGGACTAACGTCTTTTGTTCCTTTGATTTCTGCATATCGTAGTGACAGGAAAATAAGAGTAAAAGTAGATGATGTATATTCCAATTTCCACTCAGTTAACGCCGGTGTGCCGCAGAGGTCAGTTCTGGCGCCAACCCTATTCCTGGTTCATATTAATGATCTCTTATCTGTCACCCACAATCCCATCCACTCATACGCAGATGACTCAACACTACATACTTCATTCACACTCAGACATCCATTTACAAAGTCTAATATCTCTACTTCTCAACTCAGTCCAGCCATCTCCATAAATGAAGAGCTATCTACGATCAGTGAATGGGGACAAAACAACCTTGTCTCTTTTAAAGCTAGTATAATTGAATACAGTATATACAATTTACTATTAGAGAGATATTGCCAGATTCGTACATTAACTTCAGTGCTACTAATATTCCCATCTCCAAAAGTATTGAAATTCTTGGCGTCTCTCTTAACAATGCCCTCAGGTGGACCTTTCATGTTAGATCACTTGCTAAAACCGCCTCAAAGAAACTTGGATTATTGTACAGAGTCGGTAACTTCTTCTCTGATGAGCAGTTAGCTATAATTTATAAGAGTCATGTGCGCTCTCAGCTTGAATATTGCTCACCCTTGTGGAATGGATGTGGAGAGGTTGCATTAAAACAACTAGACAAATTTCAGAACAAAGTTGTTAGAATTATTAACAACCCTGCCATTACAAATAAACTACCTCCCCTGCAAGTAAGAAGGAATGTTGCCTCCCTTGCATTATTATACAGATATTTATTTGGCAAATGCTCAGACGAAGTCGAGTCCATGGTACCACCTCTCCATGCCTTCCCTCGTGCTACACGGTCATCTGGTAGCGCTCATGACTGGAATGTCACTCAGCCATATTGGAGAACTTCTGCCTATTAGAATTCTTTCATTCCCCGAACTGCATCTCTCTGGAACTCGCTTCCCCAGAGATGTCTCCCTCCAGATTTCAACCCACAGCTGTTCAAGTCTAACTGTTACAGATATTTTATAAACAGAGGTCACCAGTAATCTGGTGTATGGATTTTTTTTTTTATTCATTTGTTTTTCCTTCCTCCGTTCTGTTATTATATATATATATATATATATATATATATATATATATATATATATATATATATATATATATATATATATATATATATATATATATATATTATATATATATATATATATAATATACTGTAACATTATATATATATAATATACTGTAACATTATATATATATAATATACTGTAACATTATATATATATAATATACTGTAACATTAGCCGTGTGTGTGTGTGTGTGTGTATGTGTGTGTGTGTGTGTGTGTGTGTGTGTGTGTGTGTGTGTGTGTGTATTTTGGGGAGCCGAAACTACGCATTCAAATCATACGACAATTGTCACAAAAATTGCAAAAAATTCGCTAATGTGAAAAAACTTGATTCCATCACGATTGAAAAATTTTGCTTTTATTAATAAGCGATCACATTTTGCCCCCCCCCCAAAAAAAAAATCTGCTTCAGGCGCCCGGCATAGGATCTCCGTAGAATTTTTGCCTTTAGGTATAACTAAAATTATTGCAGCGCAAGAGCCCTCCGCAGGAGGAAGTGAGGAAGTGCGAGGGGCCCGAAGGGCCCACGAGCACTTTTGTATATATATATATATATATATATATATATATATATATATATATAGATATGGATATAGATAGATAGATAGATATAGATATAGATAAATAGATAGATATAGATATAGATAAATAGATAGATATAGATATAGATAGATAGATAGATAGATGCTGATGTAGGACTTGAAGTGAATTAAAAGGCAAGAGTTTCTTGAGCATGATTCATGGCGTCGCTCACTTTCTCAGGTAATTATGTATATAATTAGGATAAACAGATGAGAGAGAGAGAGAGAGAGAGAGAGAGAGAGAGAGAGAGAGAGAGAGAGAGAACAAAGTTTCTCATAAGCGAGCATTGGTGCCTACTAAAGGGACCGATTTTTTTTTTTTTTTAGTATCACTGTCGTGATAAAGACAGCACTATAATTCTATTCCAGCCAATGTCCGATGATTTAATTCAGTCACAGATGCCTTGAGATTTCATACTCATAGTTACTCGGTCACGATCAGTTCAATTCTGGTACTATATTTAACTAGCGTCAGACGGTTTTATTCAGCACAATGATTTTTAAAAGCCTGGGAGTTAATACTGTAACCACTAAACACATGACGACTACGACAACATTATTCATTTCCAACGAAAGCCAGAAGAAGTTGTTAAACTTTGAGTGTCATAGGAGCCCGAGTTTATATTGTCATCATGAACTCTCACTTCTGGTATGACACAATTATTTGATTCTAGCTAATAACAAAAAAGAAAGTCTTCATTTAGTTGGGAGAGCCATAGGAGCATGAGAAGAAACTAGTTATTTTACATTAACGAATGATGAAAAAGAGCACAAAAAACTATTTACATCATAGTTTTCACCAGTTTACAGGATAAACAGTGCCTCCAAACAGTTAACTAATATACTATAACATTTGTTTTACGTATTAGTGAGTTTAATATTAATTCTTATTTCATGCACTTTCTTACTAATTGTATGAGTCAAGACAAAAGAATGCACAAGAGAACACTAGCCACAATTTGGGCTTGAAAGTTGATGATCTTCAATCCGACGGCGTCTGTATGGTTTGCTCCTAATGGTGGAGACCACAATGCATTTTTTTTTTTTTTTCCAACCATTGAGACGTGCGAAAACGAAATTTGAAAGTGAGTTGTGGGTATTTCTGAGTGCATATGGGCCTGGTAGCGAAAGGGATGCAGAAGAGATGAAGTGTTTCTGGAATGAAATTGATGAGTGTCTACAGAATTTTGGAGCGAATGTGAATGTGGTAATGATGGGAGATCTGAATGCTAGAGTGGGAAATGTAGCAGTTGAAGGTGTAGTTGGTATGCATGGTGTACCTGGAAGAAATGAAAATGGGGGAACGAATGATAGGGATGTGTGTTAAGCGAGAGATGGTGATTGGAAATACCTTGTTTGAGAAGAAGGATATTTATAAGTATACATGTGTGAGAGAGGAGGGTGGAAGGGTTATTGACAGAGCATTGATGGACTATGTGGTTGTATCCAGGAATGTAAGATAAAGATTGTTGGATGTGAGAGTTTTGAGAGGGGAGGGTTGAGGTACAGTATGTCTGACCACTACATGGTGGAGGGAAAGTTGAGAGTAGGTAAGAGATGGGTGAGAGGTAGGAGAGTTAGATGTGGCAGAGAGGTTTATAAAGGGAGTGAGTTGGATAAAAGAGAGAAAATTATAAAGTATCAGGAGAAATTGAAAGATGAGTGGAACGCAGTGAAAGATCAGGAAAACGGCAGTGTGGAGGAGGAATGGCAGTTGTTTAAGAGTGCTGTGGTGGGGCATGCAGAAGAGGTGTGTGGTGTGAGAAGAGTGGGTAGTGGTGCAAGAAAGGAAAGTAAATGGTGGGGCGAGGACGTAAGTATGGCTGTGGCTGAGAAGAGAGGTGCATATGAAGTGTGGCAGCAGAGGAAGGATGAGGTGTCATACGAGAGGTATAGGGAAAAAAGGAATAGGGCGAGAAGGGCCGTGCGTGATGCTGAAGTGGCAGCAGATGAAAGGTGGGGTAGTCAGTTGACTGAGAATTTTGAAAAGAGTAAGTAAATATTTTGGAAGGAGGTGAAACGGTGTGAAAGGGAGAGTCTGGGAGAGAGCAGCGAGTAAAAGCAGAGGATGAAAGGATGTTAACTGAGATGGATGCAGTAAGGAAGAGATGGGCGGAGTATTTTGAAAGATTGTTAAATGTAGAGGAAGAAAGGGAGGCTGAGATTGTGGCAGATGGAAGGGTGCAAGGAATAAATGTGTTGGGAGAGTTGAATGATTCTTTGATCACGATGGAGGAAGTGCAGGACGCAGTAAAGGAGATGAAAACAGGGAAAGCTGCAGGTATGGATGGATGTGCTGTAGAATGCCTGAAAGGTGGTGGAGCTACTATTGTTGAGTGGTTAGTAAGATTGTCGAATGTGTGTTTTGTGAAAGGTATGGTGCCAGTTGACTGGGCAAGTGCTTGAGTGGTTCTGTTGTATAAAGGTAAGGGTGATAAATATGGATGTACTAACTTTAGGGGTATAAGTCTGTTGAGTGTTGTACAGTAGGTATGGTGTATGACAGATTGTTAAATAAGAGTTAGAGAAGGTATAGATGGAGTGATTGGTGATGAGCAGTGTGGCTTTAGGAGAGGGAGGGGATGCGTGGATCAGGTGTTTGCTGTGAGCCAGGTGTGTGCAAAGTATTTGGTGAAAGGTAAGGATGTGTTTTGGGCGTTCATGGATTTAGAGAAAGCATACGACAGAAATGATAGGGGATATTTGTGGACTGTTTTAATGCTGCATGGACTTGATGGTAGGTTGCTAAAAGGAGTGAAATGTTTTTTTTTTTTATAAATAGTACAGCGTGTATAAGAGTGGGAAATACTGTAAGTGACTGGTTTCCCATGACAGTGGGGCTGTGGCAGGGATGTGTGATGCCACCTTGGTTGTTTAATAACTACAGTATATGGATGGTGTTGTAAGGGAGGTGAATGCAAGAGTGTTAGGTGGAGATCTGAGTATGCTGAATGCTGATGGAATCTGAATCAGTTGCTATTTGCGGATGATACTGCACTGGTGGCTGATTCAGAGGAGAGATTGAGACAGTTGGTAACGAAGTTTGGATGGGTGTGTGAAAGGGTGAAATTGAAAGTAAATGAGAATAAGAGTAAAGTGATGAAGTGTACGATGTTGGTAGATGGTAAAAAGGATGAATACAGATATGAATGGTGAGTTGCTTGAGGAGGTAGAGTGTTTTAAGTATTTAGGGTCACATGTTGCTGTGGATGGAAGAATAGATGCAGAAGTGAAGTTTAGAATGAATGAAGTAGGAAAGGTGCTGGGAGGAATGAAAATGTGTTTAGATGTTGTTTGCTTAGAATGGATGTAAAGAGAAGGCTGTATGAGGGTGTTGTGGTACCGAGTGCATTATATAGGGCTGAAACACGGAATATGAGTGTAGCAGAAAGGAAAAGTTTGAATGTACTGGAGATGAGGTGTCTGAGGAGTATGTGTGCAGTGACAAGTATGGATCAAATGAGAAATAATGAAATGTGAGGGAGAACTGGAGTTGTGTGGGAGATGGCTGATCAAGTTGAGCAGAGGATGTTGTGATGGTTTGGGCATATGGAGAGAATGGATGATGGGCAATTGGTGAAGAAGATAACTGGATCAGATGTGAGAGGTGTAAGGCCGAGAAGGAAGACCACGAATAGGATGCATGGACAGTATGAAGAAAGCACTGGATATGAGAGTGATGTCTGTTGAGCAAGGAAGAGTGGCTGCGCATGATAGAAATGATTGAGAGAAATTTTGAATGAATAAATGATGATGCAGCCCTGAGGGAATATTCTCCCACATCTGGTCTGATCAGCTGATCGGGTCAGGTGTGGGTAAGGAGATGGGTCCATTATGATGTGGCAGGAGTAAACCAGCTGTATTGTTGGGCCGTGTTGCGGATGTCGCTGATAGCACTGCGCAGTTGGACCTCGTGTGGTGTGGAGAGGTGAGGATCTGTCCCTTCTCCCCTTGGGGCTAAGATGTGAATGAATGCATTTGTGTTGGATGTGTAAGCTGGGAGTGTGTCGTCCCGTCTCGGGTACCTCCCTTTCTTTGGGGGAAGCAGTGTATAGGTATATAGATAGATATTTTTCTTTCCTTATCTTTGTCTTTCTTCCAGACTGCATAATTTGGTGCCAGGCATTCATCTCTTCACTAAGTCACTTTAAGTGTGATACAATTGTTCCTTGTGTATATATTGTTATTCTTTCTCTCTGTGACCTCCAACATTTAATCTTGAAACTGACCAACCTTTATATGTTTTCTTTTTCCTTTTTGTTTTTCTTAAAAAGAATATGTTATCCCCTCCATGGCCGTGGGTCTGAAATTTTACATGCACCCCAGACCAACACCAGGGGCAATTTCTACAAGTTCCAAAAATTGATTTTTTTCTTGCCATATTAAAGAGAAAGTTCAGACGCACCTAACATTGCAAATCCCAGCTTCCTAGACCAATTCTTTGGCTTGCAATGGAGTGCGAAATTTTCAGAAATATTGGCAACCGATATCCGTCGCCGAGAGGTGCTGCCACACTGCAACATCGCGCGTGTTGTTATTATTTTTTTTTACCCACCGAAACAATGTGAATGGTGCTGAAATGTTGCGCATATATTAGATATGATGATATAGAATGATTTCAGTACATAATATGTTAAGATTGGCTCAAAGAAAAAAATTATTGTGAAGATTTTTAAAACTTTTTGATATAAAATATGCTTACGGTAGTGTCGAGTTATTTTTTACGATATCGTTGTGCCATGCTTGGAAAAGGGACTGAAAGGGTTGAATTTTCAGTCCTGAATGAGAAAATTGCCAATCCCCTGAAGTTAGGCTCTCCCATGGGAGATGAAAGTGGAGGGTCAGATCCAATTTGCAATAGGGAAGTTGGGTAGTTGGGTTGCAATTTGCCGTTCCCACACCACGTGCATGGCTAAAAATAGAATCATAATGCAGTTTCAAAACTATGAATAAGTCTAATTATTATGAATACAGAGACAAAGCAGAAATAAATACGTTTACAGATGGAAGAAAACGTATTTTTTTTCCATAATAACATGTTCACCTTTATCATTTTACCTTGTTATTTTTGCAATATATCTTGCTGTCTGTCTGTTGTGACTGTGGATAAGTATGATATTTTCTGCCTGGGCAAGGAATATGAGTACAGCAGGATGTTTCCCAACACTTTACACAGAATTGCGAGACGACCTGCCATTCGCACCTCACACGAACTGATTAGCAGGAAGGGAAGGAAGTTCTTTTCACCCACGAAAGCATCACGTGAACAGAAAACTATCCTGTTATGCTTGTAAAAGGCAAAGAATATGTAAAATTATTCAAAACAGTACAACACACCTGAGCAAATAGGTAAAGATACCAAACAAAAATGTATTTTTCTTTTATTTTCATGTCTTTTTTGTTTATGCCTGTGTCTATTTATAATCGTAAACAGGGTGGTTGTGTGTGTTTTGCAAGGGAGGAAAAAGATGATATTTTCTGTCTGGGTGGAGATGGTGTAACTATGTGTGTTTATGCATGGCCACGAGCAAAACAATCCCACATCCACCCGCCAAGGCAGCAGGTGGTGAACTGAGAGATGGGGTGTGAGAGCGTGAAGGTCAGTCTCACATCCCAGATGTTCGTTCACTTCCCAAAAGTTTTCACAGTTTTTTACAAGTCACACTGCATCGAATGATCCAAGCCAGTACAAGAAACCTAGCAAATAGGTAGAGATACTAAGACAATAATGTATTTTTCACTTATTATCATGTCTTTTTTTGTTTGTGCCTGTATTAATTCATAATTGTAAACAGGTGGTTGTGTGTTTTGCAAGAGAGACAAAAACGATATTTTCTGCCTGGGTCGAGAAAATGGGTGTAGTTGTGCTTGTTTAGGCATGGCCAAGAGCGAAAAAATCGAAATTCCACTCAACACAGCAGCAGGCTCTGAACTGCTTGATGTGGTGTACGGGAGTGTAGTGTAGGTCAGTCTGAAGACGTTCAGAACGTTCGTTCAATTCCCCAAAACTTTTGCTTATTTTTATAGGCTGCGATCAAACCACACCTGCAGCCAGGGGTGGATCCAGGAATTTTCGGTGGGGGGGTCTGATTCGCTGATTCAGCCAAAGACTTGACGCGACATACTGATATTTCAATGTTGAATTTGCCTCTTTATTCAATGATGCATGGCCGGTGGGGGGATGCACCCCCCCAATCCCTCCCCCCTGGATCCATCCCTGCCTGCAGCCATTTATCGATACCTGCGGCCATTTATCGGCTAAACGTCATTCGACGCTGGCAGCCATTGAGAGATTAAGGGTTTGTCTGAACAGTCTGGAATTAAAATTACTTCCTTGATCTGACTGAACTTCCTTAGGGAGACCAAAACGGGTAAAGGTCAGCGTCTCTTTTACAACCAATTATCTGAAATATTTCTCAAGGGAATGGCTTTGGGATATCTAGTGGCCATGTCTAACATTGTGAGGATGCACTGGTGGCCCGAGGAGGTTTCAGATAAAAGGCCAACAATGTCCACAAGGACTCTAGTGATTGGGGCCTCAAACACAGGTAGAGGAATCAAAGAAGCCACAGGGATGGGCAGGTGTGACATGACCTACAAAACCGGGAGACATCTCGAGGGATTCCAGGACAGTAAAAAATGCTGCCAGATGTGGGAGAGTCTTCCTCACCCCTAAGTGACCTGCAGAAGAAGTCATGAGCAATGGACATAAATTATTACCTATATGGCCTTGGAACCACCACCTGATGTACAGTCTCCCACTCATTATCATGAGCAACACTAAGAGGTCTCCATCTTCGTATTAATACGTTGTTTGGCCTTAAATAATAACATTCTGTCAATTCACACTCACATTCATCTTCCCTAACTGCTGAGTCAAGTAACCCCTAGGGTACGCAATTCGATTGACTGAACCGGCATGAAAATCTGTATGTGGGGTTGATTTTTTGCCCTTTGCAGAAGTAAAGAATTTTATGCCCAAGTTTTAGAGCTTGAATTTACACACCTTATGGCAAAACCAGAGCATTTTAAACTGATGGTTTCATAAGCTATAGCCCATCAAATATGAAAAAAGGTACCCTTCCAGGTGGCGCGACTCTCACTTTCTGTGCACTCAATCCCCATTCTTTCCTCATTCCTCCCTCATTTCTCCCCTCCCATAACCTTCCTCACCCACTCATATCACCCCTCCCTATCTTTCTCCCCTTCCTCCCCCTCGCCCCTTCAGAATTTTCCAGTTCAATTTTTTTCTCTCGAACAATAGCATACAAAATAATCATGCCAGTGTTCCTCATTGACTCCCAACTCACTTCCCCCAAAAAACTTCTCCCCTCCCCACCTTCCCTCCCCCATCCCCTTCCCTCATACCTGTGTAGCAGTCAAAAAAAAAAAAAAGAGCAAAAGCATGCAAAATCTTTTTCTTGGTGTTACTCACACACACTCCAGCACCCATTCCCCCTCATCCCTCTCTCCTCACCCCTTCCTCCCCATCCCCTCCCCTCACAGCTGTCAAATCAAGTAGCTGTAAGAATTTCAAGGGAGATAAATTACAATTACACAAACATTAATCTGGTAATGAATGAAAACAAGCAACATGAACAGTAACAGTGACATACAATACGAGTACTTTAGGCAGGGGGGGGGGGTGAGTTGTAAGTGGACGGCGTACTACAGGGGGTGGGGGTGGGGTGGGGAAAGGCCTGGAGGGGTGGTACAGGTATATAGAGGAGGGCGACAGTCACCAGACAAAGAGGACAGGAAGAGAGGGAGAACAGGGATGTGGAGGGTGGGTAAGAGGGGGATATAACCCTCCCTAGGGAGACAGGGAGTGGGGAAAAGGTGGGGGGGGGGAACTACGGTGGCATGATGGAGGATGGTGAGGCAGGGTGAGGGAGGGAGCAGGTGGCAGTCAGAGGGGAGGGAGGGGGAGAGGGAACAAAGGTAGTGCGTCAGATGAGGGACACTAAAGGGCCATGGGAGAGCGCCCCCCCCCCCCGACCGTGGATACGGGCCTGGATCCTCGTTCCTGCCTATTCAGCACTTAGTTCTGATTGGTTGGAAGGGATATATGTCACAATCGGGGCAGAGCATGTTGTCCCCAGTTTTTCCCTGAAGCCCCTCTATTGATCACATTAGAGATCTTGAGTGATCCTGAAAAAGGATCGATCGAACCAATTAGCACCCAAGGGGTTAAGAAGGCAATCTCCAAATCAGATCTTTGTCTATCAGCTAACCTGGCACTTATATCAACCTGGGGAGAGTCATCAACCTCTGAGTCATTTGATTGGACGAAAAAAAGTATCACCAAACCCAATATCATCGTCGGCATTGCCAGTGCCAATACTGTCAACATTCTCATGGCTGGCCTTTGCTGTCATAACCCTAGTTACAGCACATGCGGGAAACAATTTAGTCCATACAACTTCTAGCTCTTGAGTCTTATCCTCACTCAGGGGAGTTTTTTGACACTCAGGGAACAGCACTCACATGTCCTCCCGCCAAGTCATTCCCCAAAAGGAAAGTGACCCTTTGTACATGTAGCTGGTCAACAACACCCACATGCATTAACTAACTCTGACTGGAGTTCACCTTAACTAGAGGAACAGATGCAAACTCAGCTATATCCTGCAACAAGACATATTCATTAGGGTCAGCTACATTACCAATCCCCTTCAACATTAGTGACTGTGAAGCTCCTGTGTCTCTAAGTATAGTGACTTCCTTATCACCTTTTCCATCAAATGAAACTAACCCCTTAGATATGAAGTTAGCAAATAAATGATCTGGGGAGGAGTCATTTTGTGTACTGCCTGGGGGAGGACACTAATGGAGTCTTATTACCACTCTCACTTGGTCCTGACGGTTGCTCTGCTCCAGTCCTACTATTGTCTAACAATGGCTCTACAGGAGTCTGTCTATCAACCACTGACTGCTCCACTCTGGTCTTATCAACAATATGCACCTGCTGGAGGGGGGTGTCTGACTACCACTAACAATATCTAAGGGTGGCTGTTCTCTGTTGGTGTCAAAAGATCCCCAAGATAGGTTTCACACTGGAACTTTACCCTCATTTTTTCCAGCACCAATCCTCCAAGTGCCCAATTTTCTGGCAATACTGGCAAAATATGACACTTTTTCTTGACCTCTGGCAACACCGTCCTCACTTACTTTTGTGGAACTAACATGCTCTTGGGTTGCAGTGTTCCCAGTATTGTCACTAGACATTAACTTACCTTTGCCAAAAGAAGGGTTCACAAAAACTGGTTGGTTCACTCTCCTACCCTAAACAAATGACTGAGGCTTTCATTCATGAATTACACTATAATTATCTGCTAGAACAGCAGCCTCAGCTAGGGGATCTAAGTCTTTCTCTACTATGTGTGTTCCAACATCCCTATCTGTGTTACTTGTGAAGTTCTCCAAGATCATTAATTCTCTCAGTTTAGAGAAATTGCCAACTTTTTTAGAATGTAACCATTGATCAAATAAGTCTGTGAGTACTCTTGCATATTCCACATGAGTCTGATCTTTCCATTTAAAGGTAGAGCTAAATTAAAGCCTATATGCCTCTGTCATGAGTTCATATGATTTGAGAAAAGCATCTTTTAACCCGCCAGGTCCCGGAGACGTGAATTCACGTCCTCACATGATGTGCACTCATATCCAAGAGATGTAAATTAACGCGGCAACATTGCAAGGACATTGCAAGGTCCCTAAATTGCACAATTTTCAATTTTCGCAAGTGATTTTTGGCACGTATAAACGGGACACCTTCCTCTACAAGATGCCAGGCAGGGACAATGCCTTACCCAGCATGACCTCCTCCTCCCCCCTGCATGAGCTTTTTTCAGCAATTCACCTGTTATCAGTGACCTGGCCAGTAAAGCCATGTCATGCCACAGTATGATATTCAGGGCCAGAGTGATTCCCCAATCGATGACAATGTGGAGGACAAACATTAGAGGAAGAAACAGTCAGAAATGATGATCAGGTAATGTGGCAAAAAAAGGTCAGGAATGGTGATGAGTTGGTGAGTGAAACAATGCTTATAATGCCTATATTACCGTCTGAAAACCAATATACTCTCGTACCACATATAAATTCATACCAAATAAATAAATACCGTTTATGAGTGGTGTAGAATAGTTATCCTCCCATAGACCTCGTTTTCTTTGCAGCCAGCATGATAGAAAACCCTGTAAGGTAAGAGGGTACTCCTACCTGGATCGAGTATTTTATACCTCAGGTGAGCGATTTCTCTATGAATTTTCGATGTTTCTCACCAAAAGCAGATGTTTGAGCCAAAAAAAAAAAAGGTCCAAAAATGTCGGGACTGGGGCGTACCACTGCCCAGAAAACGTCGGGATGGGGTGGGTTAAACACAGCACTTTGATCAACTGATAAAGAAATATATGGGATGATTTAATACGTGTAGTGGGTGGTATGCTGGATGATGAGAGTGATTTTGGGAGGGGACTTAAATGGTCATGTAGGTGAAGCAGCACAAGGTTATGAAAAAGTGCATGGGGGATGTGCATATGGTATAAGGAATGCAGAACGGGAAATGATACTCGAGTTTGGGGAGGCAATGGACATGATTGTGTGCAACACATATTATAGGAAAAGAGACAGTAGGTTAATTACGTATGAGTCTGGGGGAAATAGCAGTCAGATAGATTATTTTCTGGTTAGGAGGGCCGATAGGAGGTTAGTGAGGGATGTTAAAGTTATAGGAAGTGAGGAGTGTGTGCAGGAGCTCAAGCTATTGATTTGTGATATGGTGCTTAGCCCGCCCCATCCCGACGTTTTCTGGGCAGTGGTATGCCCCAGTCCCGACATTTTTGGACCTTTTTTTTGGGGGGCTCAAACATCCACTTTTGGTGAGAAACATTGAAATTTCATAGAGAAATCACTCACCTGAGGTTTAAAATACTTGATTCAGGTACGAGTACCTCCTTACCTGACTGGGTTTTCTACCAGGCTGGCACCAAAGAAAACGATTTCTATGGGAGGGTAACTATTTTATCCACTCATAAACAGTATTTATTTATTTACTTGGTATGAATTTATATGTAGTACAAGAATATATTGGTTTTCAAACAGTAATATAGGCATTATAAGCATTGTTTCACTCACTAACTCATCACCATTCATGACCTTTTTTTTCCCACATTACCTGATCATCATTTCTGACTGTTTCTTCCTCTAATGCTATGTAAACTTTGTCCTCCACATTGTCATCGATTGAGGAATCACTCTGGCCCTGAATGTCTTTATTGGCCAGGTCACTGGTAACAGGTGAATTGCCGAGACAATGGCGTGCAGGGGGGGGGGAGAGGTTATGCGGTGTAAGGCATTGTCCCTGCTTGGCATCTTGTAGAGGAATAGAGGAAGGTGTCCCGTGTATACGTGCCAAAAATCACTCGCAAAATAACTCGCGAAAATTGAAAACTGTGCAAATTAAGGACCTTGCAATGTTCCCGCGTTAATTCACGTAGCCAGGACATGAGTGCACATCATGTGCGGACGTTAATTCACGTCGCTGGGACAGCACGGGTTAAAGAACAAGTGATAAAAAAGAGGACTTATGTACCTAGGAGTAAAATATGGAAGCTGAAAAAACAAGTAGTAAGGGATGCCTTCTATAGCGAGTTGAGGAGAGTGGTGGCTGAACAGGGAGCTGTAGAGAGAGGCGTTAATGAACAGTACAGAGCCCTCAAGAACAAAATCTTGAGAGTTACTAATGTAACATGCGGTTGGACAAGAGGACCACCAAGACATAAAGTAACTTGGTAGTGGGATGAGGGTGTAGAAGCTGCAGTTAAGGAGAAAAGAAGGCTTTTCCGGGAATGGAAGAAGGGTGGTAGCAAAGAGGAATATTTGGCTGCCAAGTGGAGGGCTAGAAGAGAGGTATACAGGGCAAAGTCTGAGTCACAGAGACTATTACTTGATAACCTAAATCATGGGGAAAGAAAAAATATGATATTTAGGGTGGCAGGTCAGGTGAAGAGCGATAATCGGGATATTATAGGTGAACAGTGTGTGAAGAATGATGAAGGAAGGGTAGTGGTGAACAGTGAGGATATTAAAGATGCATGAAGAGAGCATTATAATCGGTTGTTGAATGAGGAGTTTGACTGGGACAGGGAAAGTTTGGAGCCAGAAGATCCAGTGTCTGGCCCTTGGCCTTTGATTGATGCAGCTACTGTGAGTGAGGCAATAGGCAGGATGAAGGTGGGGAAGGCAGCAGGTGTGTCTGGGTTGACTGCCGAAATGTTGAAGGCCTCAGGCAATATAGGGGTGAGGTTAGTCACTGACCTGATAAATAGGATTATTTATGAGCGTTTTGTCCCAGATGATTGGCTGAAGAGTGTAATTGTAAATGTGTATAAAGGGAAGGGTGATGCCCTGGAAAGAGGAAATTATAGAGGTATAAAGCTTTTAGATCAGATAATGAAGGTAATGGAGAGAGTTTTAGAAGGTATGATTAGAGAAAGAGTGAATATTGAGATGCAGTTTGGGTTTATGCCAGGTAGGGGGACCACTGATGCTATATTCATTGTTCGACAGCTTCAGGAAAAATATATTGGTAGGAGAAGGGATCTTTATTTTGTTTTTGTTGATTTGGAAAAGGCCTTTGACAGAGTCCCTAGAGAGGTGGTGAAGTGGGCAATGAAAAAGCTTGGCTTGGAGGAGTGGCTGGTTAGGGTGGTTATGGCTATGTATGTGGGTGCTCACACCCAGGTAAGAGTGAATGGAGATTTGAGTGATGAGTTTTCCGTGAATGTTGGTGTGCATCAGGGGTCAGTCTTGAGTCCCATGTTGTTTATCATTGTACTTGAAGCCCTTTCACGTGACTTTAGAAACGGACTCCCGTGGAAGTTGTTGTATGCTGATGATTTGCTGTTGATTGCAGAGAACGAAAGGGAGGCGGAGGAAAGGTTTAGGAAGTGGAGAGATGGTATGAGGCAAAAGGGTTTAAGGGTAAATGCAGATAAAACAAAAGTGATGATATCTAGGGTTGGTGGCGGTACTGTCAAAGACGAGGGAGAGTGGCCATGTGCAGTTTGCCACAAGGGCGTGAGAAGTAATTCCATCTTGTGCGGTGTTTGTGATAAATGGGTGCATAAGAGATATAGTGGTATTAGAGGTAGACTGCGAGATAATGCTGATTTTATGTGTACGGCGTGTAGGGGTGAGCAGGTGGAGATTGTCAGACGTGAAAGGATTGAACTTGCTGGTGAATCTCTTGAGACATGTTGTGCTGGAGGTGGGGCTCTGTGGCCAGGGTGAGAAGTGGTTGGAAGAAGTTCAGGGAGCTCTTGCCTCTCCTGACATTGAGAGGACTCTCCCTACATGCTAAGGGGTCTTTGTATGCAGCATGTGTTAGGAGAGTAATGCTGTATGGTAGTGAGACCTGGGCAGTGAAGGAGGAAGATATTCGCCGGCTCAGACGTACAGAAATGACAATGGTTAGGTGGATGTGCAGTGCGTCCCTGCGTCCAAGGCCTGGAGGGGCTGGGTTTAAGGTGGAAGAGTTGAGAGGTAGGATGGGACTGGAGTGTATTGGTGTTGTGATGAGGAGAGGTAGATTGAGGTGGTTTGGACATGTGGAGAGGATGGGGGATGATAATTGGGTGAGGAAGGTGAGCAGTGTTAATATTGGGGGTGGGATTATGAGGTGTAGACCGGGAAAGACATGGGATGAGGTCATTAAGTGTGACTTCAGGGTTAAGGGACTGAACAGGGAGGCTGCAATGGATCATGCAGCGTGGAGAGCCGCCATTAGGTGACCAAGGCCGACACATGCAAGCATGTTGGATCCTTTAAAAACGAAAACGAAACCTCTTGAGCCTTCCCTTTCAAAACACTGCAGCAGTACTGTCCAACAGCCTTTTGGCCAAGAAAGACGACCTGCCGCCTTTTCAAACATATGGATGTACTTAGTGACATCTTGCTCATTAAAGGGAGGCTTTAGTTTTATGTTCCTGGCAACATCAAAAGATTCCCAGGCAGATGAACCACTAGCTAGAGGTGAACTATCAGAGTGCTTCAGTCTGGATTCTTGGTTCACTTCCTTTTGTTTCATTTGATCTTATAATTCTAGTTTCTCATTTTAGCATGAGATTCTAGTTCTCTCATTTTAGTTTGCCATTCTAGTTCCCTCATTTTAGCATGAAATTCTAGTTCTCTCCTTTTAGCTTGCACTTCTGGTTCTCTCAGCTTAATTCTGGTTAGCTCAAGTTGCACTTTGTCACCAGTATCATGAACAGAAAAGTCACTGGGGCCAGGTATCTCCAACGCCAAAGCCTCAAGGTCAACACCTTTTGCAGTATCAAGTGGCTCAGAACTAACTATGGAGGACTCACCATCCTCAAACATGGTGTCCAATATTAACCCGTACCGTGCTAGTGACGTAGATCTACATCCCTTTCAAAAACGCTGGTGATGTAGATCTACGTCCTGCAGCACTGAGAACTCACTGCAAGCAACCAAAGTAATGTGGAAAGTAATATCATATCTCACTAACCTCAGACATTTCTCTGCAATGCTTACAACACCAAAGTAAAATGGAAGGTAATATTATATCTCCCTAACTTCAGATATTTCTCTGCAGTGCTTACAACACTGACTTAGGAGCACGTGAGGTGAATGAGTCTTCACAGGCTCACAGCGGCTCTGCTCTGTCTGTAACCTTGAAAATTTCAGTGGTCGAATGGCACTAAATCTGACGCGATTAAACTTACTTTCTGGCTTTGAAGATTACTTTTATTAGTGCCAGGGATCTTGTATTGATATATTAAGCCCATTTACCCACAAAAAAATCCAAAATCGGTTCACAAGCTCACAGATGCTCTGCTTTCTCGGTAACCTTGATGATTTCAGAGGTAGAGTGGCACCAACCTGACTCGATTTAGCCAAATTTCTGGCTTTGACAATTACTTTTGTTAGTGCCCGGGATTTTATATTAATAAGCCCAGTTAATCAGGAAAAAATATCCAAAATCGATTCACAAACTCACAGCTGCTCTGCTTTCTCAGTAAACTCGAAGATTTCAGAGGTAGAGTGGCACCAACCTGACTTGATTCAGCCAACTATCTGGCTTTAGTGACTACTTTTATTAGCGCCTGGGATCTTATATTGATGTATTAAGCCCATTTACCCAGAAAAAAAAATCCAAAATCGGCCAGCATACAGTAGAGGGGCATCAGTCTTTTTTTTTTTTTTTCAGCACGGTATGGCTTAAATCATGTAAATTTACCTTAGTGATTGAGGCAGAAAAACTCAACTGTAAGGCCTGGCCAAGCAATATGGGCTCGTGGTTTGAGTGTTTTCACTCTGGTTGGGGAAGGCTTGGAATCCAAATTTTTTTTTCACATCACTATCACTCATTAGGGTCATGATTACTGATTACAGTTAAGTAGGTAAGAGTAAGCACTGTGTACGTGGCCAAGGTTTCCAATATTATGTCACAGAGCTATCCTGGCCAGGAGGTCGCCAAATTGTTATGGGGGTGTATATTACGGTGCACTCTTAGCCCTTAATTAATCACCAAAAGAGGTAAGGTAAAGCTCACAAGAAAACAAACTTACTTTATATACGCTGTAACATACGCACACCAAAGAAGAAACCAGGATTCGTTTTACAAAGGGTATTTCACATAGGCCTCCCCTGGCTAACTAACCACTAGGGTGTCTTAAGTGTAATTTCCAGCCATACACAAACAATGGAGGCACCTGCTACCATTTACGATTTAACACATCTCACACATAGCCATTAACGAGCCATCAAGAAGACGTTTTTAGACTGCTGTTGGGAAAACACTCTCATTTGGCCCCTTCCACACTATAATATTATGTCATACCCACTTATAGTCAAAGACAAAGGTCTCTGGGTAGTTCTGGGAAAACATCGAGAATTATCTGCCCAGAAGCAGAAAAACTGACCACTGAGTAAATAGAGGGAAGATAGTGAGGTTTTGAGTTCTACCCTTACAAACAGAAAAATTGGTAATAGAAAAGATTTGCCAGCTCGCTTATCTCCCAACTTCATCTTCATATCCTCCATTTCACCCATTCGCTACTGGGGTAACTACGCCAGTCACAAATATCTTTTACAGTTTTCCGCTTTTAATCCTTTTCCTTTCGCACAGCATAGCATAAACAGACAGACAGACATACAGACAGATAAGTAAATATCAGTTTGTGAGAACATGCATTTTTTCCTCGTATTAACATTTTTCTGTTAAAACCAAAATAAAAATACGGTAGATTTAATTTAGTATCAACCAAAGCATAGTTATCTGTATAAACATCCAGCATTAGAAGGTAATGAAGGGTAATCAGATTAAATAAATACTCTCAGAACAATGCTACAAAAAAGAAATCAAAGTTCTTTATTAGTGCCAGAAAAAATAAAGTGAAATGATGAGTCTTGATCTTTTAAATCTCTGTATCAGATTATATTTCATAGCCATCGACCTGCCTGCCAGTCTGTCCATCTGTCTTTCACTCTGGCTTTCATATTTGTCAGCCGACATACTTAAGTATGAATCTGCTTACGGTATTGGAAAAAATTTATGACCGAAATTTCATAAATATTCAGTGCTTGTACTTATCTATTTATCTAGTGAAGAAAAAAAGAACAAGTACTGAAAGCCCGTGCCTACCTTTCTTAATCTGCCTTATGTAACAATCCATGTTCATTTATATTTATCTGTGTCCAGCGTCTGACGCCTTGATGAGTACTGGGTGGACGTGGATGAAAGGATGTCCAAAAATCTGTCCACAAGCAAAATTTTCTGTCTATATATTTTATTGTTCTGTTCGAAACTTTTTTTCTCTTTTCATCATCTTTTCTCCAATCTTTCCTTCGATTTTTCCTGGCTCCTCCTCCTCCTCCTGTCCTTCACCTCCTCTCCTTTCTTACTTTATTTCCTCGTCCTTCCTTCCTTCCATCCTTCCTTACTTCTTAACATACTTCCACCTCCTCCTCCCCCTCCTCCTCCTTCATCAGGCCTGGAACTCAGTGATACCGGCCGTAGGATCCTTAGGCCCTAATAAGACAATCTCCAAGGCTGCTAGGCTAAGTTTCATGTTTCTCTGTTTTCGCTATCTATTGCAGGAGTTCTCAACCAGGGGTTCGGAGGAGGGTTTCCTGGGGGTACTTCAATGACTGACGAAAATGTATTAAAATCTATTGAGAGAGAGAGAGAGAGAGAGAGAGAGAGAGAGAATGTGTGTGTGTGTGTGTGTGTGTGTGTGTGTGTGTGTGTGTGTGTGTGTGTGTGTGTGTGTGTGTGTGTGTGTAAAACTGTTACAGACGTGTATCAGGTTAGTTCACGTTCAAACAGCAGCCCTGATTGAGGATGGGGGGCACTGACTCATTACAGTCAGTTACCAGCAACTGATGCGCGTACTTGCTGCCCCATTGTCTTCTTTACCTACTCGTAAATATGGTATGCTCATGGCATTTCTAATGATGTGATAGTATTTTTGATAACAGAATAATATGTATGCTAGTGTGTGTGTTTTTTTTACAATATGTTAATGATTATCATTATTTAGTGATGTTGTAGCATTTTGGAAACTCGTGTGTATGGCTTTCGTAGTATGTCAGTCAGATCACCAGCAACTCTTAGATTTTACAGGTGTTGGTGGAGGTATGCACTCTGTGAATGCTTTCTTGTTACTGTTTGTTCTTATGACATTGGTGGTAATACGACTGTCTGACTGTCCAGTGTGAAATCTTACATCCGTGGTTTAATATAAGACTACCTGATGGTGTTTTTGTTGTTTGATCTTTTGATATTATGACTGCCTGAAATTGTTTCTACTGTGTGATGAATGCCTGAAGTTGTTTCTTTTGACATTATAATTGCCTGAAGGTGTTTGTACTGAGTGATCTTATGAGTATGATGGTGATGATAATGTGAGTGCCTGATGATGTCTGTATTGTGTAATTTTATAACGGTAGCGATATTATAACTGCATGTCAGTGTCAATGTCTTTATGTATGATTCTGGTTATATATGTATTTTCTTGTCACGGTTCTAGACACCAAGACCTCGTCCGCGAAGGAACGTCAGTATATTGAAAGATACATTCAGGATAGATTCACTACTATAGTAAAAAACGGGTGTGAATTTCCGCAATGAGTTATATGCCGCAAAGTTTTATCAGTGGATTGCATGAGATCCAGCTTTCTCAGTCGACATTTGAATAGTTGTCATCCGAATATGAAAAGTGCCGCCTTCTTCCAGCAGAAGGAAAAGGGACTGAAGTAAGCACAGTTCGATCGTTCGGGACAGTTCAGTAAAAAGAATGAACCTGGGTTACATGCATCTTACATGGTGTCACTTAGAACTGCACAACAACAACAACAAAAAACTCACATTGCACACCAGCTAATCGTCCCTTACAGTATAGTCTGCTGTATTATTGGATGCGATGCTGAGCAGATGGTCACATCAGTACCCCTCTCAAATGATACTGCTCACTGACGAATTATAGCTATATCTGAATATATCAATCAACAAACTTATTGATGAAAAACAAGAGACATTATTAGGCACATTTGCAATCCAGCAAGATGAGTCAACTGACATGGCTGCTTGTGCCCACCTCCTGGTGTTTGTACGATACATCAGTGGTGGACATTTAAAGGAGGATTCCTTGTTTTATCATGTTTTGGAGTTGGCTACAAGAGGTGAAGAAATTTTCCATGAAGTCTCATATTTGTATAGGCTGAAGGACTTTCTTTAAATTATATGCATGTGTGCACAACTCATGACCACGAGCAATACTTGGCTGTGGATCAGAGTTTTAAGGAAGAGTGAATGAGGAGAACCTTGATGCAAGACATATTCATTGTGTGTGTCATAAATATGCACTGGCATCTAAAGCTTTCCCACCAGGATTAAGATAAGTACTTGATGATGCTGTGCAAATGGTAAGTACCATTACGTCAAGTGCCTCAAATACACGACATCTTCCAACTACTGTGTCAAGAGTTTGGTGCAGATGAAGAAGTGTTACTCTTTCTCACCGAGGTTCGCTGTTTGTGATGGGATAATGTGGTATCAAGAGTATCATCACTGATGGAGGAGCTTTCCGAATTCTTCAAACGTGATAGGAAGACAAAGTCACTTGAGTCCACCAAGAAACTGTCAGACAACCAGTGGCTCCAGAACGCTGGCCTACTTGAAAGACATATTCCTACAGCTAAACTCATTCAACTTACTCCTTCAAGCCCGTTCTACCACAGTGAATGATTTCTTCGACAAACTAAGATCATTCACCAGGTAGCTGGATCTGTGGGTATAGAAAGTCAAAGACGAAAATGTTTCCATGTTTATACACCTTAGTAAGTCACTTGATAAAAGCAAAATAACTGTAAAACTAGAATTGGTTCACCTTGTGAAAACATATGTCTTCCCTATGGATGGTTTTGCGGTCTTATTTCCCCGAACTGGGCGAGTTGGATTCAAAATTGATAAGAATCTCATTCATTGTTAAAATGCACCTTTTCCCAGACAACATGCAAGAAGAAATCCTAGAGATGGTGAACGACTCTGTTGCAAAAGATGCATTTGAAATGCTTACCAATATCTGGTCTAAAATGAGTGGGCTTCAAAATGCTGTAGCTGATATTGCTGTGAGGTCTTTTCTGATGCTTCCTAGTGCTTACCGATGTGAGTAAAGATTTCCAGCGCCGTTGAACATGAAAACTAACCATCAAACACAGCTTAAAGTGGAGCATGAACTTCGAGTATGTTTGTCTAATACATCTCCTCGAATTGAGAAACTTGTTTGCATAAAACAGGGACAGCATTCACAGTGAAGTTTAATATTGGTAGTCATGTTTGATATATGGTATTAATGCTTACTTGTCAAATGAAATGATTATAATTCCTTTAGTCTTGCAGAAGCCACTATAGTATCATTGCACACTGAATTAATGCGAATGTTATTCATCATAAAGTAACTGTAGTTTCACTCCTGTGTAGTATCATTGTACATTGACTATGATATTAATGGTTAACTGCTTAATAATGTCATTAAAGTTTCAACCATTTGATGATATACTTTGTAGTACCAATGTGTATGGCATGAATCTTGAAACATTATCATTCTATATTTAGCTGCAGATCGATGGGGGTACAAGTCAATGATCTAAAAACTCAGGGGGTACCTGGTGGGAAAAAAGTTGAGAAACCCTGATCTACAGTATCTTTTCTTTCTTTATCTTTTTCTTTCTCTCCATCTTTTCTCTCCCCCTCTTCTTTCTATTTATCCTTCCCCTAATCCTCACTCTCTCAGTCTTTTCCCTAATCCTCTTGTTTTTCTCCATATTTTTCATCAATCACAAATTTTTCTTCATCTTTCCCCTCTGCCTTCCTTTTCCCTTAGTCTTTTCTATTTTCCTCTTCTTTCTCCCCATTTATTTTTCTTCCTCCTCTGTTTTTATTTTTTTACTCCATCTTTACCTTCCTCCTCTCTTATCTCTCCATTTCCTTCTACTTCGTCCTTCACTCCATCTTTTCCTTATTTCTCTTCTATTTTTCCATTGTTCTTCACCCTCCCTCTTACGTTTTTTACTTACTTCTTTTCCCCCTTTTCCTGAAGTTTTCCCGCTTCTTCATTTTCATTTTACTCCTCCTTACACACTTTCTATTAATTTTCCCCTCCTTTTTATCTTCCTCTTTACTGTCGGACCCTGCTACCAGCAGAGGCCAACCTAGGAAAGCATGAGTTTCTGAGTCACTCAAAACCAAGAGAGAACTAGACCAGTCTGGAGCCCCCAGGGTGTCTACAACAATTATTCCTGTTTCCGGCTATGTTTCCCGGAGATTTGAGTCACATTCATAATAACTATTAAGTTGAAAAATTGTACTCATACCTCAAGATTCTTCATGAATACGAAGTTAAATTCAATACGTTACCTCTAGGGACGTCTTAGCCCATTTTATTCCTTGTTAGGCCAGTAGCTCCAAATTTCTGGCAACAAACAGTTTAACTGCTCTAACATTTTCCACTTTTCATCTCATCTTATTTTCTCCACATTATTCTTCTTCCTCTTCTTCCTTTCTCTTCTCCATTCTCTTCTATCCTCCATCTACAATAACTGCATTACGGTATGCCTCTTGATCATTTGATTTTTTCCTGATTTTCTTCTTTTGATCCCTCCCCAAACTTTTTATTTCTCCTCCTTTTCCTCCATCCTCTCTACTTCATCATCATCATCATCATCATCATCATCTCCATGACGAGCAAGGAAAAAAGTGATGATCAGCAAGAAAGCAGGAAGAAAGAAGTGATATGAACAGAAGTAAAGAAGGAAGAAAAGATGAGAGAAGTGGCTAGAAAGTGCTATGAGGAAGAAAGGCAGCACTGATTTTTCTGTTCAAAGGTGAAAAAAAAAGTAAAATGAGCAGAAGGAAACGGCAAAAAATGCGATGAAAAGGAGAATAAAATATAAATGAGCTGCAGCAGAGTAAGTGGGGTGTGACGTTAAAAAAAATGTATAAAAAGTGATATGAGCATGGTTAAAAAGTGATATGAAAAGAAAAGTAGGAAAGTAAACGAGCATCAGTGTGAAAATGTGACAAGCAGAAAAAAATAGGGAGAAGCAAAATGAGAAGAAGGAATGCAGTAAGAAAGCAATGACGAGCATAAGTAGGAAGAGTCCAAAAAATATGAAGAAAGCAGCAATAAAAGAAAATGGGCAGAAAGGCTGGAATAAAGTGAAATGCACATAAGTAGTGGTGGGAATGAAATGATGTGAGCAGAAAAAGTAGGAAGGATGTGAGATGAGCTAAGGTAAGGTAATATAAGCAGAAATAGCAGCCGAAAGAAATGAAATAATGAACAGGATAATCAGAAGCTAAAAACAGACTGGCCAATGACACACGAACGATTTAATACACTTAGCCTCTGATTACTGGCTCAGCTGCAAGAAAAGGTCGTCGGTTGAATTATCATAATTCTTTCAATCATTAAAAAGTAATTTATAACAGTGCTAACACTGCCAAGATCCCATGACTCGCTCTAAGCCGAAAAAAATAATCTGGAGTTGGCAGGAAACGAGTAGCTGAATGGTTACAAAACCTTACGGACACAACCAGGTCATAGGCTTGCTATTGTGTCTAAGTTTGGTCGGAATCGGTTAATTCTGAAGGGTAGAAATACATGTCATAATTAAACAAGAAAGAAAGAATGCAAGAGAGAAAAGGCGACTAACAATAAGGGCAGCATGGAGCTGGCCAACAGGAGGAGGAGGGGGAGGAAGAAGACCATGAAGGAAGTTGGGAAGGGTGAGAGGAATGAGGAAGTCGAGTGGAACGTGGAAACGAGGTACAGTGGAGACCATAATAATTGACACCAGAGGGCACTCTCTCTCTCTCTCTCTCTCTCTCTCTCTCTCTCTCTCTCAAACCATCATTCGTTTTCTTTTTTTTTAATCCAAAATATTTCCGGTCGACCAAACTGCAGTTACAGTCACCCCTCTCCCTCCCTCCCCATCTCCATTCTCTCCAACATTTCCTTTCTACCCCACTCTCTCCTTCCTTCCCACCTAACTCTCTTTCCCCCTCCCTCCCTCACCCACCTCTTCCCTTTCCCTCCACATATTTCTTCCATTCCTCTACCTCCGCCTTCCCTTTCCATCTCTCTCTCTCTAGCAATCCCCCATCCCTTATCCACTCAGCCTCATCCCTCATCCAACTCTCTCTCTCTCTCTCTCTCTCTCTCTCTCTCTCTCTCTCTCTCTCTCTCTCTCTCTCTCTCTCCACACGTTTTCCCTACATCTCTCTTTCCTTTTCCTCATTCGCTCTGCTTTCTCTCTTCCCATTCCCCTCCCCCTCCACCCAACCTCCTCCGCCTGTCTTTCACCTCAACTTCCTCCCACTCCACGTCTCTCCTTTCACGCTCTTACTCTCTTCCCGCTCTCCCTCCCTCCCTCCTCATTCCTCTTCCGTAGCTTGTTCCATTTCCTCTCTCTCCTCCTCAAACTCTCACGTCCTCTCCCCCCCCCAAAAAAAAAAAAAAAACTCACCGACTATAACAGCCTGAAAGCCCGATACTGGTAATATCGGAACATCCCTCTGCTAAATAAACAAGGGGTCACTGACTGTCGCAGACTAACAGGCAGACAGACGGACGCCCGATTATGACCTTGATTGCCAATGAACCCGGCCACTTGAGCTCCTGAAATGGAGGAAGGATTGTTGGGTCGGGTAATTACCCTCACTAATTTTCAAACAGAATGATTTATTAGTGACTGAATGAGAGACAATATCTTGCTGCAGAGGAAAGATTGTATTGTTTCCATTATGTCTCTTTTTAGCTGCAGGAAACGATGGGATGGCAAGTGTACTCACAGGAGAGAGAGAGAGAGAGAGAGAGAGAGAGAGCGAGAGAGAGAGAGAGACGTCATTCCTGGTGACGTCCTTTTCTGTTATCGCCTGCCTTTACGACGGCGGAGAGATAATGTTTTTCCCCGTCTGTGTGTGTGTGTGTGTGTGTGTGTGTGTGTGTGTGTTTGTGTGTGTGTGTGTGTGTGTGTGTGTGTGTGTGTGTGTGTGTGTGTGTGTGTGTGTGTACCATTTTATCTTATGAATGGCTTGAGCAATCAACATGAAACCTTCAAGGTATCAAGATATGGCCAAAATTTTGGACGAGTTCCAAAGCGGTCACTCGGGGTCAGGGTCAAGGTTGCCAAAATGCCAAAGTTCAACTAGTTTTTATCTCCCGCCTTTAGCACCATTATAGCTCATGAACGGCTTGAGCTATCCCCTCCCCCCCCCAGGGGCACCGCACCCCTGCCCCATTACGGGGATGCCGTGCTTATAACTTGGCCAACAGGACAGTCTTGCGGGCGATTAACATTCGGCTCCCCAATGTTTTTCTTTCATTATTCCTCCTGTTACCGGGCAAATTCACTCAGTTATGAGAAAGTTCTCTTCTTAGTGGAGTTTATTAATGTTATATCTATCATTTGCAGTTCTAGGAGTATACAGTAAAATCGCGAGGAGTTGACAACAATGTCACGGAAAAAATATCCCAGGGCTCATTGTTAAAGAAATATTGATAAATACCTGTCTTCTGTAGATGACAAGAATGAAGTAAAGAATACGGCATCGCACTGAATGAGGTTAAAAGTTTTCTATTGGCAACCAGAATGCAATGGAAAAAGCCCATTGCACAAATACTGAAAGAAAAATACCATCACCCTTTGTTCATGACGTTTGTCCAAGGTTCGTGTTCTCTTCTGTAAGAGAGGCCTGCCTAAGCCTTATCTCCGTCCATATATATTTTTAAAATGATCATACTACCACCAGCTGATTTTTTTTTTCATTTTTTTCACCTATCAATCAGAGCGTCACACACACACACACACACACACACACACACACACACACACACACACACACACACACACACACACACACACACACACACACACGCACCTTCACTGCAAAAAGTCTCCCCAGTGATGAGCAATATCGTTTGGAAATACAAAAATATACCAACAGAATACGTCATCGGATTGAAGGAGTGAATTGAGAAAAATCTTAGTACCTTCACTGCTATAAACATCCCGGAGGTAAATAAGATTTTCTGTCGGTATCAAGTAAATTAATATGCTCCTTCACTGATATGATTAGTCACCTCCATTTGCTCGAGTATTTTCTTTTTTTCTTGATATCGCTACACAATTTACCATGGTATAGGTTGTTTCTTGTGTCTCTAGACAACTTAATTTACCTTGGGACAGATGTTTTGAGTGAGTGGAGTTAAATATAGCCTTCACTAATCCTGCCACCATTAGATGTCCTTCTTAACTTGGGTAAATCGTCAGGAGGTAGCAGGAGCGAGATTCAGAAAAATGCCATCGGACTGAACAGCAGAGCCCCTTTAATCCTGGTGGTAACTTATATTATTCTCCCTGTTATCAGGCGATTTTCTCAACATATTCAAGGCCCTTGTACTGAATGTCTTTATTAATGTTTTATCTAATACTTCCAGTTACAGAATTTTGTCCTCAGATGATTAAAACTCATGAATTGGCAAAAATTAATTCAAACAGATGCCCTCACGCTCAGTGAGTGAATTTATTTTAAAAATTTCCATCATTTTTCCGGAAAATTTTCTGTTGCATGAATTCCGTTCTTTTGTTCCTTTTACTGGGAGGGGTTTTTATTAAGTTTATTAAAACTGTTTGTCGACAGCACGAAAGAAAAAAGAAAAAGGTCATTGAACTAAAAGGGTCGAGTAAAAGAATAACATTTGGTGCAACATTTTTCTAAGGCTATTGTCAAGTCTTTTGTTCCTCAGTAGCTTTTTCATTTTCTCAGGTTCTCGTCATTTTTATCTGCTCCGACATTTTAAAAACTAATTTGTCCAGTACTTTCACTTTCATGCTTAAAGATTTTCAGATATAGTTTTAAATATATGCATCACACGAATTAGTGGTGACTATGCTCAAGACGACGATTATTATGATACTGACACATTCGATAACGCATTATCAATTTCATTACCTCTAATACCAGACGATTTTATTCAGCATAGAGTAGACCCCTTGTAGTGAAGTGGTTAATGAATATTTTTTACTTCTACTTTCAGAAATGCTCTCATTAAGCTGAACAAAAATCGCCAAAAGATGGCAGGAATAAAAATACAAGACATCATCACAGTGAAATGGTTAACCAAAGGATTTTCACCTTTCTTCGAGCCTTTTTTCTACGGTAAGCGTTTCATTATTTGGTTCTCTGGTATCATTTTCGTCT
>NC_137063.1:19961143-19963643 GCF_032717465.1 Coenobita brevimanus | reverse complement strand
CATCACGATCTTACTTTTCACTCTTTTTTTCCTAGTCTTCATCAAAGCATTTTTCTTACTCTCCTTCCCCTTTTAACTTACATTTCTTTACATTTTCCTTCTGTATCTACTCCTTGTATAACTACCTTTCTGGAATGTTATTATCACCCTTCCTCCATCAGATCATTTCACTTTTCCCACTTCTCTCACTATCCCTCTTTTTCACCAGAGCTTCCCCCTTCCTCTCCTCGTCTTCATTGTCTCTTCTAATTACATTTTTAGTTTTACCTTCTCTCCCTCATATTTTACCTCCACATAAGCATCGTTCATCCTCTCGTTTTCTCTTCTCTTATCTCTTTTACGTCATTTCTCTCTCTCTCTCTCTCTCTCTCTCTCTCTCTCTCGCATTATTACGCTCTTCTCTCCCTGTCTCTCTTCATCACAGCCATCCTTCTCTCTTCCTTCCCTCAGTACTTCCCATATACATCGAAATCATATTCTCTCTTCTCTCTATCCTCCTATTTCCCGCCTTCCGTCTTTCCCTCCATATCTCTCTTCTTATCGCTTTTATTCTCTCCTTCCCTTTTCCCTACTTTCCATTTCCATTACAGCCTCTCTTTCCTCCTTCCCTCCCTATTTCTTTTCCTTCCCTCTCTCTTCCTCCTTCCCTCCCTATTTCTTTTCCTTCCCTCTCTCTTCCTCCTTCTCTCCCTGTTTCTTTTCCATCCCTCTCTCTTCCTCCTTCCCTCCCTCTCCTTTTTTCGCCCTGTTCCTCATCCTCTTTTCTTTCCCCCTTCTTCCTTCCTTCTTTCCTCCCTCTTCCTGCTTTCTTTCCGTCCTCCTCCTCCTTTCCTTGCTCCCTCTTCCTTCTTTTCCTTCTCTCCTACCTTCTTCTTCCTTCAGAGCTTTCCTCTTCCTGCTCCTCCTCCTCCTCCTCCTCCTCTGCATCTACCTCTCCACCCTTCCCATCCCATCATGGCTCCCATTTCCCCTTCCTTCCATAACTTCCTCCTTCACAGCATACTTTCTCCATTCCTACTCTCCAAAATTCCTCCTTCATCTCATTCCCTCCTACATCCTCTGCTTCCCTTTATCTCTTCTTTCCCTTCTAATCTCCCTTTATGTCCTTTCCTGATTCTTTCCTACTTCTTCTCCGTCTATTTTCTCTTTCCCCATTTTTTCTACCCTTTATTTTTCCCCCCTTTTTCTCCTCTATTTTTCCTTCCCTTCTTCTTTTCTTTCCTTCCTCATTTCCTCTTCCTCTCAGTTGCTTACCTACCTCTTTCTCTTGTCTCTCCTCTCTAACCCCAACTTCTTATTTATCTATCTATCTATCTATCTATCTACCAATACATACACACACATATATATATATATATATATATATATATATATATATATATATATATATATATATATATATATATATATATATATATATATTTATTTATTTATGTAAAAGAGCTGCATTGTTTGTTTGTTTGTTTGGCCTTCAATCACGCCCAAACCAAGGGTCAAGAGACCCCAGACCCATACATATTCTTAATCAGGATGACCAAATGATGTGTTCAGGGGGGTCAAAATTAAGATCTGGGTCATTCGAAGTCACCGGTAGTATTCGCCTTTTTGGCCCGGGCAACGCCGGGTACCCCTGCAGCCCAATTTTTGGCATGAATCTCCAGTTCGGACATACGCTATGTGAGGTTGACCAAGGTCATTTGAAGTTACCGATCGAAGGTCATTTGAGGTCACCGGTAATTAACCTGTCACGTCCCGAGGTTTTCCGCACCTCTGACATCCCCCAATCCCGAGGTATTTTCAAAATTTTTTTTTTGGCTAAAACCTCCGCTTTTGGTGAGAAACATCGAAAATTCATAGAGAAATCGCTCACCTGAGGTTTAAAATACTTGATCCAGGTAGGAGTTCCTCCTTACCTGACTGGGTTTTCTAACATGCTGGCACCAAAGAAGACAAGTTCTATGGAAGGGTAACTATTTCACACAACTCATAAACGGTATTTATTTATTTACTTGGTACGAATTTATATGTAGTATGAGAGTATATTGGTTTTCAAGCAGTAATATAGGCATTATAAGCATTGTTTCACTCACTAATACCTGACCTTTTTTTGCCACATTACCTGATCATCATTTCTAACTGTTTCTTCCTCTAATGCTATGTAAAGTTTGTCCTCCACATTATCATTGATTGGGGAATCACTCTGGCCCTGAATTTCGTACCGTGGCATGACATGGCTATACTGGCCAGGTCACTGATAACAGGTGAATTGCTGAGAAAAGGGCATGCAGGGGGGGGGGAGGAGGTCATGCTGGGTAAGGCATTGTCTCTGCCTGGCATCTTGTTGAGGAAGGTGTCCCGTGTATACGTACCAAAAATGACTCGCGAAAATTGAAAATTGTGGAAATTATGAACCTTGCAATTGCAGGACGTTGAAGTACGTCCTCGGGATTAGCTGTGACAAAACGTGAGGACGTGGAAGTACGTCCTCGGGACGGCGCGG
>NC_137063.1:19911324-19961043 GCF_032717465.1 Coenobita brevimanus | reverse complement strand
TAAGTATGACATGAGACAATTTTCTAGTCCGTGAGCCTAAATACTGTTTCAAAGCTTATAAATGACATGAGCATGTTGTGACTAAAACCAATAAATTATTTCGCTAGAGATTCGTATATTATTTATTTGCATCATTTGTGACATAATGTGTAAGCATATATTCAGATATGGTAGGAAAGAAAGAGAAATTTTGGTGTGTAACAATGTAAGGTATGAGCTGGGACGAAGGGGACGAGAGAGGAGAGGGTGACGTCATCACCCAGGTGCGGCCGCGTTTTCTTTCTCTCCCGACCGGCCTGTGAGTAGACATTGTAATCTATGGCTATTGGGCTATGTGAGGTTGACCTCCGAGGTCATTTGAGGTCTCTGGTCGGAAGTCATTTGAGGTCACTGGTAATAGTAAACAAGTGCTGAGAAATGCTGTCCGTTAGTTTGCGAAAGCTGAAATAGAAAGTTCCTGGACCTCTTGTAATCCTTCTTCAAAAGCATAAGACATATATGGTCTTTCTGGAATAGAAAGAGATTGAACTACAACATACAGGATTAGAGTGTTTGCCTTTTTGGTCTGGCAATGCCGGATACCCTTGCTAGTTCCTTATAGATCTCTTACTCTTTTTTCTTCCTTCTCTCCGTTCCTCTCACTATCACCTTATCTGCCCATGCCTCTTCGTTTCCAAATCCCTCTTTCTCACATTTTTTTCTTTAACCTGCCACGTGCTGGCTATTTTTAGCCTTATGGGTCACCCCAGTGCCGGCCATTTTATGACCTTTTTTTGGGGGGGGGCTAAATGATAGATTTTGATGTGGAAAAAACGAGTTTCGCCAATTTGCGTGTCTTTCTCACTGTGAATGCATTATCCTACACTTACTTGAAGATAGGTACAACCTGACCTCATTACATACAGTCCTGGCACTTACTAGAAGGTATTTACAAATTGACTTCACTATATTGTTCCAACTTACAAGAAAATATTTACAGCTTACACTTACATGAAAAATTTTACAGCTTACACTTACATGAAAATATTTACAAAATGCCTTCACCATGTACATCACTGGGTGAGGCACACAGGCAGAGCGAGGCAGAGCAAGTGACGGGGGGAGCAAGTGAGTGTATATCCTTGACAGACTGGGAGATGGTAGAGGTACACCTGCCTTACATGCCTGCCAATTTTTACTCGCAAATCTTGAAAAATGCAGTCACAATGAAGTTTTTATTTTAAACCATTTTTAAAAGGCACTGGCACTGGCCACGGAGTTATGTCAGACCGTTTTAAAACGGCACTGGCACGCAGCGGGTTAAGTCTAGCTTCTTTCCTGTCTTGTCCTACCTCTCCTTTTCAACCGTTTCTCCTTTCTTCCCTCCTTCATCTGTATCTTCTTTTTCATCTCTCTTCCCTATTCTCTGTCTGTCTGTCTGTCTGTCTCTCTCTAGATTTAGAATTTGGTGGGGACACAATCATTTAGGTTACTGGTCCTCATCATCCCTCTCTTCATCACCTAATCCCAAGAAATTAATGGCATGGAACTACATGAAATAAATATATCTATGTACTTCATTTCTGCCTTTTGGAGGGTGCAGCAAATACAGCGAATGCTGTTCTACTTTTAATAAAAGTGAGAGCAAGGGGTAGATTGGCACAAGCTTCTGACGATTATTTGTAAAACCCCTGATATCTCTACCGACATCCAGACAGACCACATCTTATTTTCACACTTGTCCCACAAACAACCTTGGATATTGTCGGCTTACCCTTCCCGTTGTGTTATCAGTTTTTATTTTTATTTTGTTGGGGGGGGAATCAAAACATCTGACTTAGAGTATTAGAAGCTTACTTTATTCTGCCCCGAAAAATTCTATCTATCTATCTATCTATATGTATATATATAGTATATATATATATATATATATATATATATATCTATCTATCTATCTATATGTATATATATAGTATATATATATATATTTTTTTTTCTTATGCAAGGAAGAAGGAACCAAAGGTCATGAGCCCGCAATAACAGTTCCCTCCAATAGAAAAACAAAATACAATAGAGAGCCAAATTCAAGATCCGATCATTATGAGATGCCTGGACACACTGCGTTTGAAAGACTGGAGATCATAGGCAGCAGGAAATACAGAGGGAGACAGTTCCAGAGTTCACCTGTTGCATATATGAAGGACTGGGAGTAACGGTTAACTCTTGCATTAGAGAGTTGGACAGAAAAGGGATGAGCGTTTGCTGCTAGACGGGTGCTACACTCCCGTCGTAGGGATGGAGGAATGCATTCAGACTGTTCAGAGGAGCAGTGACCATTGATGTAGCGATAGAAAAGAGATAAAGATGCAATGGTGTGGCGAAGAGACAGAGGTTAAAGGGAGGCAGTAAGAGGAGGAGAGTTAATGAGATGAAAAGCCTTTGACTCCAACCTATTGAGAAGAGCTGTATGTGGGGAGCCTCCCCACACATGAGAGTTGTACTCCACACAGGGGCAGATAAAACCCCTGTATAAAGTCAACAATTGAGCATGGGTAAAGAAAGAACAGAGTCGGCTTAGCACACTTAATCTCTTGGATGCAGATTTTACAAGAGATGTAAGATGATCTTTCCAAGATAAGTCCCGAGTAAATGAAACCCCAAGCATGTTCAAGGATGATGCAGGATTAAGCTGAATATTAATAAACATTAGTGGGTATACCTGTGGAAGATTTTGTTGGGTTGATAGGTGTAAGAACTGAGTCTTTGATGCATTAAAAACAACCAGATTATTTTTACCCCAGTCAGAGATACGAGCCAAGTCAGACATTATGTGTGCCATAGCCTCATCCCTTGTCTGTTGAAGTAATTGCTGAGATGGGCGTTGCGGGAACCGAATGGAAAGGTGAAGGGTGGAGTCATCAGCATATGAGTGGATAAGGTTAGATGTACAGCTTAGAAGGTCATTGATGAATAAAGAGAAGAGAGTTGGTAATAGGACAGAGCCCTGAGGAACACCACTGTTGATAGATCTAGGAGAAGAACGATGGCCGTCTACAACAGCAGCTATAGAACGGCCAGAAAGGAAGCTAGCGATGAAGGCACAGATAGAAGGATAGAAACCGTAGGAGGGCAGTTTGGAAATTAAAGATTTATGCCAGACTCGATCGAAAGCCTTTCAGATGTCAAGTGCAATGGCAAAGCTTTCGGCAAAGTCCCAAAAGGGGGATAACCAGGAGTCTGAAAGGTAGGTGAGAAGATCGCCAGTGGAGCGTCCCTGATGAAACCCGTATTGACGATCAGAAAGAAGGAAAGATGCCTTAGAATTTTTCTATTGAGAATTGACTCGAAAACTTTTGAAATACAGGACGTTAAAGCAATTGGACGATAGTTGAAGGCTTGGGAGTGGTCACCCTTCTTTGGGACTGGTTGAATGAGAGCAAACTTCCAGCAAGAAGGAAAGGTATGAGTGGACAGACAGAGGCGAAAGAGTTTGCCTAGGCAAGGTGTAAGCACAGAAGCACAGTTCTTGAAAACAACAGGAGGGACTCCATCACGCCCATATGCCTTGTTAGGGTTGAGGCCAGTGATAGCAGAAAATACATCAGCTGAAGAAATTTTAATGTCAGCCATGAGGAAGTCAGAGGGGGGAAGTGATGGAGGAACAGCACCAGAATCATCTAAGGTGGAATTGGAGGAGAAAATCTGTGCGAAGAGATCTGCTTTATCAGTAGAAGAAATAACTACAGAACCATCAGAATAGAAAAGAGGAGGGAAGGATGATGAGGTAAAGTTGTTAGAAAGGTTTCTGGCAAGGTGCCAGAAGGAGCAGGAAGAATTCGAGTTGGAGAGTTGAGAGCATTTAGCACGGATGAAATTATTTTTAGCAGAGCGAAGAACAGATTTAGCATGATTCCGAGCAGAAACGTTAAGATGATGTGATTCAGGGGTGGGTTGGCTCCGATACCTATTGTAGGCCCTCTCCTTGTTGTGGACAGCATTAGAACAAGCGTGATTAAACCAAGGCTTTCTTGCATTAGTCAAAGGATATGAGAAAGGAATGTATGCTTCCATGCCCGAGATAATAACCTCTGTAATGTGCAAGGTACACTCAGATGGCTCCCGGCCATGGAAGCAATAATCATTCCATAGAAAATCAAAGAAGTACTGCCTGAGGGCCTCCCAATCCGTGGCTCCAAAATGCCACAGACGACGTTCCCCTGGAGGGTTCACAGGCTGTACTGGAGTGATTGGACAGGTTAAGGTGATAAGGTTGTGATCGGAGGAGCCCAATGGAGAGAAAAGATTAACAGTGTAAGCAGAAGGATTAGTTGTAAGGAAGAGGTCAAGTATGTTGGAGCTCTCTCCAAGGCAGTCAGGGATACGGGTAGGGTGCTGTACAAGCTGCTCTAGGTCATTAAGGATAGAAAAGATGTAGTCTTGTTCACCAGGTGGATCAGTGAAAGGAGAGGAGAGCCAAAGGTGGTGGTGAACATTGAAATCTCCTAAAATGGAGATTTCAGAGAAAGGAGAAATGGATAGAATGTGTTCCATCGTAGAAGTAAGATAGTCGAAGAATTTTTGATAGTCAGTAGAATTAGGGGATAAGTAAACAGCACAGATGTATTTAATCAGAGAATGACAGGAAAGCTGAAGTCAGAGTGTAAAGAATTCAGAAGAATCAAGTTCAGGAACATGAGAGCAAGATAAGTCGTTACGTACATATACACAACAGCCACTTTTGGCTTTGAAATGAGTATAAGAGAAAGTAGGAGGATACAGAAAAGGGTTTGCTGTTAGTTGCCTCAGACAGCTGAGTCTCAGTTAGAAAAAGAAGGTGAGGTTTAGAGGAGGAGAGGTGGTGCTCAACAGAGCGAAAGTTAGAGGAAAGGCCGCGAATGCTGCAGAAATGAAGAAGAAAAGAGTCAGACAATGGTTCCAGGCACATCGAGTCATCACCGGGAGAGGGGCTGAAGGTGGGGGCATTTATGGTTCCCCCCCCCTGGGGACTTCGAGGCTGGGTGAAGAGACGCCATGATTTTTTTTATTTTTATTTTGGAAAAGGAAGTGTAGTGTGTCCTGTGCTTGTAGTTTGGTGTAGATAGAGAAATTTGTATTGGAGAGCATGCTGGCCTACTCTCTGTGTAACTGAGACACTGAAAAAGTTCAGCAAAGGGGGATGGTCAGGAACTATAGTCTTTCCAAAATATCGAGATCATTTGGGCGATGTCCCTCATGGGAATTTCCCGACCCACGACGATGCCACACTTTCTACTGGGCAAATTATCGGATTAGAGACTTTGCTCAAGGGACAACCCTCACTCCCAGCTCTCTCTCACTCTCTCTCTCTCTCTCTCTCTCTCTCTCTCTCTCTCTCTCTCCATATAAAATCTACATTCTATGTAGATTTATTTCTATAAAAAGTCTATACGGTTTTATGAATTATTAGAATTTGAGGAAAAGCCTCCTGACTGTCTGTCTGTCTGTCTGCCTCTCTCTCTCTCTATCTCTCCGTATCTCTCTCTCCATTCGAAATCAACATTTTACGGAGATTTATTTCTATAAAAAGTCTATACGGTCCTATGAAAAGTCTATACGAGTAGCAGGGGTAGGAGCTTCAATCCTTGATGGTGGTCAGAGAGGAAATTACCTGCGGATTAACACCTGACCCATCCTGACTGACTCACCTACAAACGTGACAGAGTTGGAAAGCAACATTGCCAAGTGTTGTGATATTTATAAGAAGTCTTTGTTATTAAAAACAACAGACATTTCTTATACTATATAGCCTTATTAGAGAATTGTATACATATAAACTGTAAATAGATTTCATTTAGAAGTGGTAAATAGCTGACATGAGACAGAGAGGTGTGTGTTGGTATAGATTCGGCAGGACCGTGGGTCAGGGAATTCCTGTGAGGGAGAACGCCCAAACGATCTCGAAATTTTGGAACGACTATACTCTTGAGGGATGATGAAACAGGAGCTCCAGCACTCCCTGTCATCAGCTTTTGATCCACCTCGGGAGTACTGCCCTGCTCGACTGGTGTTACAGTATACTCCTGTCTATATATATATATATATATATATATATATATATATATATATATATATATATATATATATATATATATATATATATATATATATCTCTCTCTCTCTCTCTCTCTCTCTCTCTCTCTCTCTCTCTATATATATATATATATATATATATATATATATATATTCTCTCGGGCATGGAAGCATACATTCCCTTCTCATAGCCTTTGGCTAATGCAAGAATGCCTTGGTTTAATCACGCTTGTTCTAATGCTGTCCACAACAAGGAGAGGGCCTATAAAAGGTACCAGAGCCAAATCACCCCTGAATCACATCTTTTTTACGTTTCTCCCCAGAATCGTGCAGAGTCTGTTCTTCACTCTGCTATAAAAAAAAAAAAAAAAAAATCCGTACTAAATCCTCTCAACTCTCCAAGTCGAATTCTTCCCGCTTCTTGTGGCACCTTGCCAAAAACCTTTCTAACAACTTTATCTCATCATCCTTCCCCCCCTCTCTTCTGCTCTGATAGTTGTGTAACTATTTCTTCTACTGATAAAGCAGATCTCTTCACTCAGACTTTCTCCTCCAATTACATCTTAGACTAGTGGTTCTTAACCTTTTTTCTTGGAGACCCAAAATCCATAAGATGGTCTATATGGCGACCCAAACCCTCGTAAACTTACTCTGCACCAAAACTGAAACAAACATATGTGTCATATCATGTGACTAAAACCAAAGTATTATTTCAATATTTTATTGATGTCATAAAAAATAAATTTCATTTTTATTTTATATACTTCCTAAGAACTAAAATATCAACACATTTTGGCAGGAAAAAAATAAATCGAGGATCAGAAAATCAAAATAATTCATTCATGTTCATGATACACCTATTTACTCTGACCATAAGGAGAGAGTCACTATTTTGGATGTTGTCTGAGACATAAAGTACCATAATCAGTGAGATCTCTGGCACTGAAAAGTTTCAATCAGTTTCTCAAACCGGGGTGATTTAGATGACAGACTGCATCTTAGGTCATGCTCTGGTTGTAGGCGGTTTCTGTACTGTGTGAGTGCAGAAAATCCTGTCTCACACAGATGAGTTGTAGCAAAGGGAAGGAGTGCTTTCAGGGCTTCCCCTCCAAGAATTTTATTTTCTTTGTAAACTCTGATCCAGAATGAGCTCAGTGATTCGTTTTGTTTCCTGAAATCATAACGAAGTGCTTCGTCATTCTGAACCTCGATGAGCTGCTCCTGAAGGTAGCTGATGTTCGAAATCTCGTCAGGTAAGTCTTCAGCTTCAATGCTGAAGGGATTTCTTACCCAGGCATATTTCATCACATTCTGAGGAATGTAGTGAAAAACTCTTCGATTAGTCTGGAGATATGTTCCACAATGATGCTTTGGACCTGGGTGAGAGAAAATTTTTCGTCTTCCAGAAATTCACTCAAAGATGGAACGACGCAGTCTTCCCAGTCTCAGTTTTACTCTTCCACAGCTTCAGTTTCCCTCATGAATGCAGTTACCTTCTCTGACAGCCCAACTAATGTCTGATCGTGCCCTTGCATTGAAATGTTCAAGGCGTTAATCTCAGCAACGATATCTACAAGATAAGCCATTTGCATCACCTACTTTGAATCAGAGAATCTTTGGGGCCAGTGAATGATTCTTTTTTGCTAGAAATATCTCAGTCTCGTTCCGCATTTCAGGCAACCGTTGGAGAACCCTTCCTCGTGACAGCCACCTAACCTCAGAGTGGTACAACACGTGTACATGTTCTGAACCAAAATCAAAACACATCCGACTGATGATCATGGAGGGCACAGCCTTGATTAATGAAACTGACTACGTGGATGACTTCCTGCATCACTTTCTGTAACTCAGGTGACAACCCCTGAGAAGCAAGATTCTCACGGTGAAGGAGACAGTGAACAATCAGCACGAATGGATATTCTTCTTCAACTCTAGCAATGAAGCCATGACGTACTCTCAGCATTGCTGGTGCACAATCACAACAGACATAAAACACTGATTCCACTGAAGCCCTGCTTCCTTGAAGAATGAGTCCACATTACTGAAAATATCTTCTCTGGTTGTGGTCGTGTGTAATGGCCGACAGAAGAGAATTTCCTCTTCCATGTCTTCTGGACCTCGGTACCGTACGTAAGCCATGAGCTGGGCATCATTACTCCGAAATGAAAACGGTTAAGTTTTAAAATATAAAATGTACAGTACCGGTACTCTACTCCCAGTTGTGTCCATGGTAATAATCTTTTTTTAAGCCAAATACAATCGCCTACTGTAGGAGAGAGAGAGAGAGAGAGAGAGTAGAGTGTGAAGTATCGACAAGTACAGTAATATGATAAAAAATTTTAGTATACAACATTAATAATAACAGTAATATATTTGTCTCTTGGCGACCCACCCCAAATGACTTGGCATCCCAAATTTGAGTCGCAACCCATAGGTTAGGAACCACTGCCTTAGACGATTCCGGAGCTGTTCCTTCATCACTTCCCTCCTCTGACTTCCTCATGGCTGACATTAAAATTTCTTCAGCTGATGTATTTTCTGCCATCACAGGCCTCAGTACTAACAAGGCATATGGACCTGATGCATTCCCTCCTGTTGTCTTCAAGAACTGTGCTTCTGTGCTTACACCATGTCTAGGTAAACTCTCTCGCCTTTGTCTGTCAACTTGTACCTTTCCTTCTTGCAGGAAATTTGCTCTCATTTAGCCAGTCCCAAAGAAGAGTGACCATTCCCAGCCCTCTATTGTCCAATTGCTTTAATATCCTGTGTCTCAAAAGTTTTCGAGTCAATTCTTATTAAAAAAAACTTTAAAGCATCTTTCCTATCAAACTTTCTTTCTGATCGTCAGTATGGGTTCGTCAGGGACACTCCACTGGCGATCTCACCTACCTTTCAGACTCCTGGTCATCCTCCTGTCGGGACTTTGGCGAAAGCATTGCCATTTCACTTGACATCTCAAAGGCTTTCAATCGTGTCTGGCATTAATCTTTAATTTCCAAACTGTCCTCTTACGGTTTTTGTCCTTGTATCTGTGCTTTCATCTATAGCTTCCTCCCCGGTCATTCTACAGCCGCTGTTGTAGACGGCCATCGTTCTTCTCCTAGATCTATCAACGGTGGTGTTCATCAGGGCTCTGTCCTATCACCAACTCTCTTCCTTTTATTTATCAATGACCTTCTAAGTTGTACATCTAACCCTATCTACTCGTATGCTGATGACTCCACCCTTCCCCTTTCCATTCGGGTCCCTTAACGTCCATCTTAGCCGATACTTTAACAAACATGAGATGAGGCTATTGCACACCTAATGTCTGACTTAGCTCGTATCTCCGACTGGGATAAAAATAATCTTGTTGTTTTTAATGCATCAAAGACTCAGTTCTTATTCCTATGAACCTGACAAAATCATCCACAGGTGTACCCACTAATGTTTAATAATGTTCAGCTTAATCCTGCATCATCCTTGAACATGCTTGGGGTTTCATTCACTCGGGACCTATCTTAGAAAGATCATATTATATCTCTTGTAAAATCTGCTACCAAGAGATTAGGTGTGCTAAGCCGACACCGTTCTTTCTTTACCCCTGCACAGTTATTGACTCTATACACGGGTTTTATCTGCTCCTACATAGAGTACAACTCTCATGTGTGGGGAGGCTCCCCACATACAGCTCTTCTCAGTAGGGTGGAGTTAAAGGCTTTTTCATCTCATTAACTCTCCTCCTCTTTCTGGTTCCCTTCAACTTCTGTGTCTTCACCGCACTGTTGCATCTTTATCTCTTTTCTATCGTTACTTCAATGGTCACTGCTCCTCTGAACTGTGTGCTTGCATTCCTCCGCCTCTATGGTGGGTGCAGAGCATCCATCTAGTGGCAAACTCTCATCTCTTTTCTGTCCAAGTCTCTAATGCAAGAGTTAACCGTTACTCCCAGTCCTTCATTTATGCAACAGGTCAGCTCTCGAACCGTCTCCCTCTGTTTGTATTTCTTGCTAGCTATGATCTCCAGTCCTTCAAACGCAGTGTGTCCAGGCATCTCAAACTGATCGGATCTTGAGTTTGGCCCTCTCTTGTATTTTGTTTTTCTCTTTGAAGGAATAGTTACTATATATATATATATATATATATATATATATATATATATATATATATATATATATTGCACTGCGCAGTTGTCCCTCGTGCAGTGTGGTGCAGTAAGAATCTGTCCCTTCCCCTCTTTGGGGCTAAGATTCGAATGAATGTGTTTGAATGGATGAGTAAATTGGAAGTGTGTCATCCTGTCGCGGCTACCTCCCTTTCCTTGGGCTAATCAGCCTAGGTATATATATATATATATATATATATATATATATATATATATGTATATATATATATATATATATATATATATATATATATATTAATAGCAGTACAGAGAAAGGAGAAACGAATGTATAAAAAAAAATCCATACACCAGATTATTGGTGTCCTCCATTCATAAAAAGTCTGTACCAATTGGACATGAACAGCCGTAGGTTGAAGTTTGGGAAAAGCTACTCTGAGGAAGCAACTTCCAAAGAGATGCAGTTCGAGGAATAAAAGATTTCTGATTAGTGTAAGTTCTGCAATATGGCAGTGTGACATTCCAGTCATGAGCGTTACCAGATGCCAGCGCAGCACATGGGAAGGCATGGAAAGGTGGCACATTGTATGCAACTTCGTCTCAGCATTTGCCATAAAAGTATCTGTAAAATATTACGTGAGAGGCAATATTCCTTCTAACCCTTAGAGGAGGTAGTTTATCTGTAATGTCATGGTTATTAATAATCCAAACAGCTTTGTTCTGAACTTTGTCAATTTGTTTTAGTGCAACCTCTCCACATCCATTCCACAAGGGTGGGCAATAATCCTGCTAGGAGCACACATGACTCCTATAAACTACAGCTTACTCCTCGTCAGTGAAGGAGCTACGAACTCTGAGAAATAATCAGAGTTTCTTTGAGGAGATGTTAGCAAGTGATCTGACATGAGAGGTCTAGCTGAGGGCATTGTTAAGTGAAATACAGAGAATTCCAATTCTTTTGGAGAGAGAATATTAGTAGTATTGAAAGTAACATAGGAATCTGGAAATATCTGTCCATTAGTAAATTGTATATATTTGGTTTTACTAGCATTAAATAAGACAAGGTTATTTTGTCCTCATTCAGTGATCCTAGATAAGTCTTGATTTATGGAGATTGCCATACTTAGTTGTGAGTTACAGATATTAAACTTTGTGAATCGGTGTTTAAGTTTGAATGAAATGTGAAATGTTGAGTCATCTGCATATTATTTTTAATGAAAGAAAGAAGGAACCAAAGGCTAAGAGCCCACAAACCGTTCCTTCCAAGAAAAACAAAACAAAACAAATACAATACAAAAGAGAGCCAAATTCAAGATCCCTTCATTTCGAGATGCCTGGACTCACAGAGTTTGAAAGACTGGAGATCATAGGAAGTAGGAAATACAGACAGAGGAGACAGTTGCAGAGTTGACCTGTTGCATAAATGAAGGATTGGGAGTAACGATTAACTCTTGCATTAGAGAATTGGACAGAAAAAGGATGAGAGTTTGTTGCCAGATACGTTCTACGCGCCTGTTGTAGATGCGGAGCAATGCAAGCATACAGGTCAAAGGAGCAGTGACCATCGAAGTAGCGATAGAAAAGAGATGATGATGCACCAGTGCAGTGAAGAGACAGAGGTTGAAAGAAGCCAGTAAGAGGAGGAGAGTTAGTGAGACGAAAAGCCTTTGACTCCACCCTATTGAGAAGAACTGTATGTGGGGAGCCTCCCCACACATGAGAGGTGTATTCTACGCATGGGGGAATAAAACCCGTGTAGAAAGTCAACAACTGTGCAGGGGTAAAAAGGGTACAGAGTCGGCTTAGCACACCTAAACTCTTGGTAGTAGATTTTACAAGAGATGTAATATTATCTTTCCAAGGTAAGTCATGAGACAATGAAACCCCAAGCGTGTTCAAGGATGATGCAGGAGTGACCTGGATATTATTAAATATTAATGGGTATTCCTGTGGAAGATTTAGTAGGGTTAATAGGTGTAAAAACTGAGTCTTTGATGCATTAAAAACAACAAGATTATTTTTACCCCAGTCAGAGATACGAGCCAAGTCAGACATTAGGTGTGCCATAGCCTCAACCCTTGTTTGTTGAAGGAACTGCTGAGTTGGATGTTCAGGGAACCAAATGGAAAGGTGAAGGGTGGAAACATCAGCATATGAGTGGATACAGCTTAGAAGGTCACTGATGAATAAAAGGAAGAGAGTTGGTGATAGTACAGAGCCCTGAGGAACACCACTGTTGATTGATCTACGAGAAAAATGATGGCCGCCTACAACAGCAGCTATAGAACGACCAGGAGGGAAGCTATAGATGAAGGCAGAGATAGAAGGATAGAAACCATAAGAAGGCAGTTTAGAAATTAAAGATTTAGGCCAGACTCGATTGAAAGCCTTTGAGACGTCAAGCACAATGGCAAAGCTTTCTCCAAAGTCCCGATAGGAGGATGACCAGGAGTCTGAAAGGTAGGTAAGAAGATCGCCAATGGAGCTCCTCTGACGGAACCCATACTGACGCTCAGAAAGAAGGTTGTGATAGGAAAGATGCTTTAATTTTTTCTTGTTAAGATTGGACTCGAAAACTTTTGAGACATAGGATGTTAAAGCAGTTGGGTGATAGTTCAGTCGGTAGAGAGGTGGCCTGTAGTCCTATTGGACACTGGTTCAAATCCTTGCTGTGGCAGGGAGGAGTTTAAGGATTTGAATTTCATAAAATCAGACTTTACTGATCTATGACAAGACCTGCCGACATGTAAAAATACCCCCCCTAATACCAATACACCAGTCCTGTATGAGACAGCCCTAGCACGTATTCAGTATGTAGGGTTGGTGTTAGCGCCGAAGTGGTGACAAGTAGAGGTGTATGGTATGCAGGAGGGATACTGGGCCTTGGTTGCAGGCTGTGAAGCCCACAGTATGCTCAGAATCGGACACATTGAAAAAAAAATAAAAAGTTCGATGGTTGGGAATGGTCACCCATCTTTGGGACTGGCTGAATGAGAGCAAATTTCCCGCAAAAAAAAAAAAAAAAAAAAAAAAAACGTACAATTTGATAGAAAAAAAAAAAAAAACAGAGTTTACCTAAGCAGGGTGTAAGCACAGAAGTATAATTCTTGAGGACAACAGGAGGGATCCCATCAGGCCAATATGCCTTGTTAGTATTGAGGCCAGTGATGGCAAAAAATACATCAGCTGAAGAAATTTTAATGTCAGCCATGAGGAAGTCAGAGGGGGAAGTGATGGAGGAACAGCACTGGAATCATCTAAGGTGGAATTGGAGGAGAAAGTCTGAGTGAAGAGATCTGTTTTATCAGTAGGCGAAATAGCTACAGAACCATCAGAGGAGAAAAGAAGAGGGAAGGATGATGAGGTAAAGTTGTTAAAAAGATTTTGGCAATGTGCCAGAAGGAGCAGGAAGAATTCGAGTTGGAGAGTTGAGAGCATTTAGTGCAGATGAAATTATTTTTAGCAGAGTGAAGAGCAGATGTAGCACAATTCCAGACAGAAACATAAAAAAGATATGAATCAGGAGTGGGTTGGCTCTGGTACCTTTCACATCCTTGTTGTAGACAGTATTAGAACAAGCGCGATTAAACCGAGGATTTTTTGCATTAGTCAAAGGATATGAGAAAGAAATGTGTGCTTCTATGCCCGAGAGAATAACCTCCGTAATGCGCAAGGCACAGTCAGATGGCTCCCGGCCATGAAAGCAATAATCATTCAAGGAAAAATCAAACAAGCGCTGCCTGAGGGCCTCCCAATCATCCACAACCAACATTTCTTTTGTGGGATCCCCAGGCTGTACTGGAACGATAGGACAGGTTGAGGCAATAAGGTTGTGATTGGAGGAGCCCAACAAAGAGGAAAGATTAACTGTGTAAGCAGAAGGATTAATTGTAAGGAATAGATCAAGTATGCTGGAACTCTCTCCAAGGCGGTTAGAGATACAGGTAGGGTGCTGTACAAGCTGCTCTATGTCAATAAGGATAGAAAAGATGTAGGCTTGTTCACCAGGTGGATCTGTGAAAGAAGAGGAGAGCCAAAGGTGGTGGTGAACATTAAAATCTCCTAGAATGGAAATTTCAGAGAAAGGAGAAATAGATAGGATGTGTTCCATTGCTGAAGTAAGATAGTCGAAGAATTTTTTATAATCAATAGAATTAGGGGATAAGTATACAGTACAGATATATTTAATCAGAGAAGGACAGGAGAGCCAAAGGCAGTGAGTAGAGAAATCTGAAGAATCAAGTCCAGGAACATGAGAGCAAGATAAGTCATTGCGTACATATACACAACAGCCACCTTTGGCTTTGAAATGAGTATAGGGAAAGTAGGAGGATGCAGAAAAGGGTTTGGTAACAAATGCCTCAGACAGCTGAGTCTCAGTTAAGAAGTGAAAGTGAGGTTTAAAAGAAGAGAGTTGGTGCACAACAGAGAGAAATTCAGATAAAGGCTGCAGATGTTGCAGAAATGAAGAAGTTAGTGAGACAGTGGTTTCAGGCAGCATGTTGAGTCATCACCCAGAAAAGGGAGGATGGTGGGGGCATTTATGCCCCCTTCCTGGGACTCTGAGACTATGTTATTAGACGTCATTTTAAAATAAAATTTTGAACATGAAGTTAGGTGTTGATAGTTAGAGAAACATTTACTGGAGACCATGCTGTCCTACTCTGTGTTTTTGAAACACTGAAAAAGTTCAGCAAAGGGGGATGGTCAGGAACTAGTCCTGAGGGCTGATGAAACGGGAGCTCCAGCTCTCCCTGTCATCAGCTTTCCATCCTCCTCGGGAGTACTGCCCTGCTCGACTAGTGCATGGATTTATGGGTGACAGATAAGAGATCATTAATATATGAATTAGGAATAGGGTTGGAGCCAGAAACGATCCTTGCGGCACACTGGCGTTAATTGAGTGGAAACTGGATACAGTAATCCCTCAATTATCTGACCTAATAAAGTCAAAGGCATGTCCAGGTAGTGGCAAAGTCTGGATATCCCCCTACTATACCCAGACCGTACGTGTACCCAAACTCCAGCCTGTATATAACCTATCTGTACAACACCTCTGTTCATTTTGGCAGTGTTTTCTGGTCATTTAGGGATATTTAGACATCAAAACAAACATAGGAATATCCACGGTATTGATAAGCACTAATAAAACCATGAAAAAAAAAAAATGAAAACCAAAAAACACTCCTCCAGTACACAACTGTATGTGCAGTACCCCTACTGATTTTGGCAGTTTTTTCTGGTAATTCTGCAATATTTTGACAGCACACATAGGAACATTCAAAGTAATGCTAAACACCAAGAAACCCGTGGAAAAAAAACACTGAAAACCAAAAAACACCTTACCTGTACACTACTGTATGTGAAGTATGCCTACTAATTTTGGCAGTCTTCTTCGGTCATTCTGCCACATTTTGACATCAAAACACACATAGATATATCCAAAATAATCTTTAACACCAAGAAAATCATGAAAAAAAAGTGAAAACCCCAAAACACCCTACCTAAATACTAGTGTATGTACAGTACTCCCCTTAATTTTGGCACTGTTTTCAGGTCATTCTGCCATATTTTTGACATCAAAGCACACATGGGAATATCCTAAATTAATTTTAACACCAAGGAAACTATGAAAAAAAAAAAAACTAAAGTTCTCTGCCAAAAAACATTCGACTGGATTGCTTTCCACCCAGTGCACCACAGACAGGCTTCGTAACCCATGCACCTCCAGCAGGTGTACAGTTCTACCATGTGGTCTAGTGGCTAACCTTTGCACTTAGCAAAGGTCGAAGAACTCCTCCTCCTCTGTCTCCTGTAGCTGCTGGAGCTGGGTGATGAGTGGTGATGTGTGGTGCGGTGATGGTGGCCTATGCGCCTCAGGAGACTCTGAAGACAGCAGCAAATTTACGTCCAGTGGAGACGCAATGGCTGTCGATGTGCTTGGTTGTGGGTTCGATGGTGAAGGTGGGAAAGGAGGTGGTGATGGTGAGAATGGACTGGCACTAGGAGGGATGGCAGCCTTGAAGGAGTTGATCCTGGTCTGACGATAGGGCTGATGATTTTGCAGGAGGATGACAGCTTCAAAGACTGCCCACAGCTCCATCGCCAGGCTGAGCAACACCAACTCTCCATCACAGTGCGGGTGCTCTGTGTGTTCCAGCACCCTCTCCAGACTGGCACGAAGGACATTTAGATAAGGGAGTGCAGGAGTTGCAGGGAGCTGCTCCTAATCCTCGTCCTTGTCGATCTTGCTGTCCTCTTTCGTGCCCACAGAACCAGCAGCGGCAATTTCCTTATCAGACATGGTCTGATAACCAGGATTGCCTTCATCGTAGTCCAGCCAATCCCTCACATCGTCGACATCCACCTGCTCTCCTGGTGTTCGAAGACAGTAGCGGAATCCATGTCAAACTCCTCAAAGTCGTGCTCGGTTTCGATTCACTGGAGGAGACGAGATTAACCTCTTTCAAGGGTTTTCATGGAGACTTCCTTCCATGTGTTTGCCCAGTTGAACATTGCAGACTTCAGGTCATAACGTCAAAGATTCTGCAAGGTCTGCTCCCCACGTGTGTCCTTGGCCCTGTCCTCATCCTCCAACCCCACCAGCACCTCGTTCAGGAACCTCCACTGGTACAGTCTCTTTGCAGCCACGATAATACCATGGTCGATGTGCTTGGTTGTGAGTTCGATGGTGAAGGCGGGAAAGGAGGTGGTGATGGTGAGAATGGACTGGCACTAGGGGGGATGGCAGCCTTGAAGGAGCTGATCCTGGTTGAATCAGAGCAGTCATATTAGCTGACACAAACATGCACCTAACCTGCCCATCACCAAATTCTTCCCAGATGGATGCGCGGGTGCATCATCCAGGAGCAGGAGTGCCTTCACCTGGTTGTGAGCGATACGAAGGACCTCCATTTGAAAACAGCATACCTCTTTGATGAAGTTTCTGCGGAACAAATCTCTGAAGATCTTGGCGGCAAACCAGGACTTCACAGAGTGGTTCCACACAACGGGCAGGCTATCCAGCATCCCACGGAGACAACATGGTTGTTTTGCACGCCCAGCAACAATGGGTTTGAGGTGGTGCATCCCATTAGCATTGACACAGCACAAAACAAAGACAAATTGTTTGGATAACTTCTGACATGGAACAGTCTCCTCGTTCTCCTCTGCCAGGGTGTTGGTGGGCAATGAGCAGTAGAATAGACCAGTTTCATCAGCATCATAGACCTGACCAAGGACAAGGCCCTCATCCTTAATCAGGCGCTTCACTTTCTGGCAAAACAGGGCTACTACCTCCACTACTACGTCCAAGCCTTTGCCATGTGCATTATGGTTGGTAAGTCCATGGCGAAGCTTGAAGCAAAAGAGTCCTTCGGAAGCCTTGAAGTCGTGTATGTTGTGCAGGTGTGCAAACTTCTTGGCTGCAGCCTTCACCTTGGTTCCAAACACTAGCACACCTGCAGGACTTTCCTGGCAGAACCACATCAATGTCAACCGGTCGATAATGGCATGCCAGGCCTGGACCATGACTTTCCTCTCGCCCCTACATGTGCTTTTGCTGAAGCCCTGCCCATACTGTGTAAGTTTGTCCTGTGACTTATTGATATTGAACGAAGTTGAATGAGCTACATCATATTCCTGCAGTATGCATCCTATGGTCCAGCCCGCATCAACCTTGCTCAATATCTCGTTTCTTCTCCAGAGTCAAAATCTTCCTTTTCTGTTTCTTAGGTGGTGGTCAGGCCATTGTCACACCCACGAGAATGCAGCAGAGGAGGGTCACAACTTGAACAAGGAATGGGACCTCCACAAAAGCAACTGCATTCACAGCCATACTTGCAAGTGTTACCACCTGCGGGCAAGACAAAAACGGGAACTGAGGTGCAGGCTTGTAGGCTGGGAAGCAGTACAGTACTGCCATATAGCACCCCATGCTTGCTTCCAAGCACAGAGGAAGCATAATGCGGTAAACTGACATCTGTATATAAGGTTCACTTCTGTTTGCCCAGGCAAGGGTTATCATGTGATGACTACAGTGGATGACCAGTACATCACCACCTCAGGCGGTGTATGACTAATGTGGCCTGCCAGGTGACTCTCACCATTCGGTAGGGAAGCAAACAGTTTTTTTTTTTTTTTTTTTAATGTGTCCAACTTCTGGGCATAGGCTTCACAGCCTGCTCTCAAGGCCCAGTAGTCCTCCTACATACCATACACCTCTACATGTCACCACTTCGGCGCTAACACCCACCGTCCATATTGAATACATGCTAGGGCTCTCATACAGGACTGGTGTATTGGTATTAGCGGGGGTACTTTTATGACATGTCGGCGGGTTATCTGGTAGATCAGGAAAGTCTGCTTTTATGAAATTCAAATCCTTAAACTATTCCCTGCCCCAGCCGGGATTCGAACCTGGGTCCATCAGGACTGCAAGCTGCCTCTCTACCGATGCAGCCACCGCCTCCCCCATGGTAGGAAGTTTTCAGATTATTCTTGGAAGCCAGGGGCACTTTTCCCATACATTTACCAGCAGTTTGTGGTCAGTGTTACATGTCTGGCAGCCATGTGGAAACAACTCCCAGTGACCAGGTGGCTACGGATGTTTGGCAGAGAGGCAGACAGTCACTGTCACCCAGAAGGGACTTGTGGCTTGTGGTCTGTGTTACAGGCTCAGTGGCAGTTAGGAAAGACTTAGCCCAGAGCTGTGCAACTTTGGACAATCAGTAGGGATGTGTATGGACATTCTGACACTTCCTGTGGGTTACAGGAGTATTACTTCAGTGCTCGAGGTTCGTTGGGAGTGATTGGACGAGCACACGACTCTGACCGTTCAATACAGGGGCAGACATTTTAGCTCTGGTTGTAGGTTACGGCCTACTTCCCACTCATGGCTTGAGCCCAGCGGCCATGATACCAAATGTTTGAACATGTTGGCTGTCTGGCTAAGGTTCTCGGGGACTTTTACGTCTGGATAATAGCAAGTAAATTCGAATAATGGTAATGGCAAGGTCCAGCATCAAGATAATGAACAGGTCTGGATACAGCATTTCCGGATAAGTGAGGGATTATTGTATACATAATCTATTTTTACCCTTAATTTTTTATCGCTGAGATATGAGGAAATCAGAGGAAGAAAAGACGTTAGTCCATTGCAACGGAGTTTGGATGGAAGGGAATGGTGCCATACTCTGTCAAAAGCATTAGGAATATCGTTGGTTGCTACATGAGTTTCTCCATGTTAGTCAATTGATTGATGGATGGTGTGAGTCAGGAGAATGAGTATATCAGTGGTAGATCTTTCGTGGCGAAATCCCAATTATCTATCATTAATTAAGTTGCTAGATTCAAGATGTTTAACTATGTGCTTATTCAGTACAATTTCAAATACTTTACCAAGAGATTGGTCTGTAACCAGAGGGGTCAGAGGATCTTCCTTTCTTCGGAATTGGGTGGATATTGGCTTCTTTCTATGAATTTGGAGATAAAGAACTACGCATGCATATAATCTGAATAATTTAGCTAGAACAGAAGCAAGTTCTCAGGAGCACTTATTCAAAACAATTGGAGGAATTCCATCATGGCCTGGAGCTTTATTGGTTGGTAAACAATCTACAGAATCAAGTTCTAGTAGTGTGACGTTCTGGCTGACTTCTTTAACGTAGAATTTCTGGCAAATGTACTAGCAAGGATATTCTCTTTACCACAAGGATCATTTATAATGTTACTGTCTGAAGATTTTAGTGGGGGAATGGGTGATGACTTGTTAAAGCTATTCTTGAAAGAACTGAGAGATGACCAAAATATTCTATTGTCATTGGGACTGTTTAGTAGTTTGGATGATTGGTTGTGAAGAATGTTTGATTTACCGAGATTTATTACTGCTTTTGCATGGTTTATAGCAAATTTAAACTGACTGAGTGATTCAGATGTTTTTTATTTTAACCCGTGGATTGCACAATTATCTTTTTTTATCCCATCCCATGGTATGCAAAAAATGAAGGAAATTTTTATTTTTAGTTTTTGCTTATTATGAACTTAAAGATAAACATCCAGGTTATCATGTGGTAAAAAAAAAAAAAACTCTCTCTCTCCGTCTTTGCATAGAGCCATGTGTAAGTTTATGTAGGGTAGTGAAAAATTGAAAAAAAAAATTGTTTTTGTTTATTATAAACTTGACGATAAACATCCAGGGCATCATCTGGTGAAAAGAAAACAAATCTCTCTCTCTCTCCGTGCGTAGAACCATGCGTAAGTTTGCATAGCGGTCGAGTAGTTAATGGTGATGCATGGTCAGCACAGCCTGAGTTGTGACTTGCAACGTGATGCTACCCAGCCTGAGCTGTGGCTGACAATGCAGTGCTATCCAGCCTGAGCTGTGGTTTGCAGTGTGATGCTGCCCAGTCTGAGCTGTGGCTCGCAATCCATGGGTTAAGTACGAGTTATATGCTAATGACTTTTGGGCCATTGTTCTGGAACAATTGCTAACAAGCCGTTTTGGTGAGTCCAAGCTTCTAGTGAACTGTTGACTTGGTATGAACACTTCCATACCAGCTTGTATTAAGTAATTAATGTGGGACTGGGTAAATTTATGTCACTAAAGAAGAAAGATTGCCTTGGAATGTCAGCAAGATCATTTCTGAATCCATCAAGTGCCATCGGGTCACCCTTACAGGTTCAGAACAACGAGGTCTGGGGGAGCCAACTAATGAGACTTTGATGAGATTGTGGTCAGAGGATCCAAGTGGTGAGAGTAATTCTCTCCTGTATTGATCTGGATTATTTGTCAGGAAGAGATCCAAGAGACTGGCATTATGGTTAGGATTATCTGAAGTTCTGGTTGGTTGCTTTACCAGTTGTGTGAGGGTAAACGATTCAGGAAACAGCTCGCATCTGAGACCAGTATCATCAGTTCCGGCAGAATGGAATAACCATTCTACATAATGTGTGTTGACATCACCCAAAACGGTAATTTCGGCGGTAAGGGAGAGGTTATGGTTAGTGAACTGTGTGGGTATGGACTCAAATGCAGTGGGTTCTGAAGAAGCACTGGGGGAGCAATAGACAACACAGATATATTTAGTAATATTTAGATAATTTAGTTTAAAGAGTGAATAATCAAAATTAGTTGAAGTGAAGTTCAAAACAGTGTCAGCTACAAATTCAGATTTGATAAAACAACAGGTGCCACCCTTGTTATGGAAGTTTGTGAGGAGATGGCAACCAGAACAAAATGGGGATATTTCAGTGGATGTAGAGATTTGCGATTCTTTGAGGAACAGAGCTAGAGGGGATACTGACTGAAAAAAGAAAAAAACTGAAGTGAATTCAAATTGGTGCTAAGACAATGGATATTGGTGAAGTATAGGGCCAAACCTGCGCTTCTCTGCTGACGAGCATAAACTGTGTTTGCAATAGTTGCCGTCACCACAGTCGCTTGAAGCAATGGGGAGGACCCTGTGCCTCCATCCCTACCCTGCCGGTGGTGGCAATCCGAGCTACCACCACGTTTGCTGATGTTAATGCAGCTGCCACTGCTAAGGGGGAATGGAAATAAAGGGTGTGATAACTAATGTGCATGTAGTGTGGTGTAGACAGTTGAAGGACGAGGTATTAACCTGTGGATTGCACACCACAGCTCAGGCTGGGTTGCATGGCATTGCAAGCCACAGCTCAGGCTGTGCTGGCCGTGCATCACCTCTAACTAATCCATCCCTACTCAAACTTATGCATGGTGCTACACAAAGATGGAGAGAGAGAGATTTTTTCTTTTCACCTGATAATGCCCCGCATACTTATCATCAAGTTTATGATAAACAAAAACAAAAACATTTTTTTTTTTTTTTTAATCATTTTATCACCACTCCCCTACGTAAATTTATGCATGGCCCTACACAGAGAGAGAGAGAGATTTTTTTTTCTTTTTACCAGATGATGCCCTGGGTGTTTATCCTCAATTTTATAATAAACAAAAACTAAAACAACTTTTTTTTTTTCATTTTTTGCACGCCACGGGGTGGGATAAAAAAAAAAGGCAATTGCACAATCCACGGGTTAAGAGAGTATGCTGGCCTACTCTCTGTGTAAGTGAAAGCACTGAAAATGTTCGGCAAAAGGAGATGGCCCGGACTAGGTCCTGAGGTCTGGTGAAACAGGAGCTCTAGCTCTCCGTCACCAGCTTGCCATCCACTGTATATCCATCCATCCATCACCCAATCCTACATTGCCCCATGAGAAATTTAGGAGCCCGGGACTAAGTAAGTTGGTCCTGACATTTAAGATGAGAGTGACCAGCCTCATTTATCCCTGAATTGCATTACGTGAGCAATGAACCCCAACCAACCCTTGGATTTTTTTTAAAATAATAGAACTGAGTAAGGAAAAACAAATGATAAAAAAAAAAAATAATCCATACACCAGATTACTGGTGTCCTCTGTTCATAAAATGTCTGTAACAGTTAGACTTGAACAGCTGTGGGTTGAAATTTGGAGGGAAACAACTCTGGAGAAGGGAGTTCCAGAGAGATGCAGTTCGGGGAATGAAAGAATTCTGATAGGCAGAAGTTCTGCAATATGGCTGAGTGACAGTCATGAGCGTTACCAGATGCCCTTGTAGCACGAGGGAAGGCATGGAGAGGTGTCACCATGGACGCAACTTCGTCTGAGCATTTGCCTAAAAAAATCTGTAAAATAATGTAAGGGAGGCAACATTTCTTCTTACTAGCAGGGGAGGTAGTTTATTTGTACTGGCAGGGTTGTTAATAATTCTAACAGCTTTATTCTGAATTTTGTTTAGTTGTTTTAATGCAACCTCTCCACATCCATTCCACAAGGCTGAGCAATTTTCAGGCTAAGAGCACATATGACTCCTATAAATTATAGCTAACTGCTCATCTGCGAAGAAGTTACGGACTCTATACAATAATCCAAGTTTCTATGAGGCGGTTTTTTCAAGTGATCTAACATGAAAGGTCGAGGTGAGGGCATTATTAAGTGAGACGCCAAGAAATTCAATACTTTTGGAGATGGGAATATTAGTAGCACTGAAGATAATGTACGAATCTGCCAATATCTGTCTAAAGTTAATTGTATATATTTAGTTTTACTAGCATTAAAAGAGACAAGGTTGTTTTGTCCTCATTCACTGATCGTAGATAGGTCTTGATTTATGAAGATGGCTGTACTGAGTTGAGAGGTAGAGATATTAGACTTTGTAAATGGGTGTCTGAGTGTGAATGAACTATGCAGTGTTGAGTCATCTGCGTATGAGTGGATGGGATTGTGGGTGACAGATAAGAGATCATTAATATGAACCAGGAATAGGGTTGGCGTCAGAACTGATCTCTGCGGCATGCCGGCGTTAATTGAGTGGAAATTGGAATATACATCATCTACTTTTACTCTTATTTTCCTGTCACTAAGATATGAAGAAATCAAAGGATCAAAAGACATTAATCCATAGCAAGGGAGTTTGGACAGGGGGGAACGGTGCTATACTCTGTCAAAAGCTTTAGAAATATCAAGAGCTACTGCATGAGTATCTCCATGTAGATCAATTGATTGATGGATGGTATGAGTTAGGAGATTGAGTATGTCAATGGTGGATCTTTCGTGGCGAAAACCACATTGTCTATCACTAATTATGTTGTTGAATTCAAGATGTTTAACAATGTGCTATCTATCTATCTATACACCTAGGCAGCTTCCCCCAAGGAAAGGGAGGTAGCCGAGACAGGACGACACACTCGCCATTTACTTATCCATTTAAACACATTCATTCGCATCTTAGCCCCAAAGGGGAGAACGGACAGATCCTCACGGCACCACACCATACAAGGGTCAACTGCGCAATGCAATCAGTGACATCCGCAGCAGGGCCCGACAGCAGAACTGGTTTACCCCTGCCACATCATAACAGATCCATCCCCTTACCCGCACCTGACCTGACTAGCTGATCAGACCAAATGCGGGAGAATATCCCCTCAGGGCTGCGTCATCACTTATTCATTCACAATTTCTCTCCATTTATTTCTGTCACGCACAGCCACTCTTCCTTGCTCAACAGACATCCCTCTCGCATCCAGCGCTCTCTTCACACTGTCCATCCATCCTATTCGTGGTCTTCCTCTCAGCCTTACACCTCTCACATCAGATCTAGTTATCTTTTTCATCAATCGCTCATTATCCATCCTCTCCATATGCCCAAACCATCGCAACACCCTCTGCTCAACTCTACCAGCCATCTCCCGAACAACTCCAGTTCTCCTTCGCACTTCATCATTTCGCACTCGATCCATACGCGTCACTCCACACATACTCCTCAGACACCTCATCTCCATTACATTCAAGCTTTTCCTCTCTGTTACACCCATATTCCATGTTTCAGCCCCATATAATGCAGTCGGTACCACAACACCCTCATACAGCCTTCTCTTTACATCCATTCTAAGCGAACGACATCTAAACACTTTTTTCATTCCTCCCAGCACCTTTCCTACTTCATTTATTCTAAACTTCACTTCTGCATCTATTCTTCCATCCACAGCAACATGTGACCCGAGATATTTAAAACACTCTACCTCCTCAAGATACTCGCCATTCAAAACTATATTCATCCCCCTACCATCTACCAACCTCGTACACTTCATCACTTTACTCTTATTCTCATTTACTTTCAATTTCCTCCTTTCACACACCCTTCCAAACTCCTCTACCAACTGTCTCAATCTCTCCTCTGAATCAGCCACCAGTGCGGTATCATCTGCAAACAGCAGCTGCTTCAGATTCCACTCACCACCATCAACATTCACCAGACTCAGACCTCCACCTAAAACTCTTGCATTCACCTCCCTTACAACACCATCCATGTAAATATTAAACAACCAAGGCGACATCACACATCCCTGTCACAACCCCACTCTCACGGGAAACTAATCACTCTCAGCATTTCCCACTCTTACACATGCTCTACTATTTACATAAAAACTTTTCACCCCTTTTAGTAACCTACCATCAAGTCCATACAAACTTAAAATAGTCCACAAAGCCTCCCTATCAATTCTATCATATGCTTTCTCTAAATCCATAAATGCCCAAAACACATCCTTACCTTTCGCTAAATACTTTTCACATACTTGTCTCACAGGAAACACCTGATCCACGCATCTCCTCCCTCTCCTAAAGCCACACTGCTCATCACTAATCACTCCCTCTGTACCCTCTCTAACAAGGTGCTATTATTATTAAAGTTTCAAATACTTTACCAAGAGAAGATGTGACAGCTATTGGTCTGTAATCACAGGGGTCATACGAACTTCCTTTCTTCGGAATTGGGTGGATATTGGCTTCTTTCCATGAATTTGGGAATAAAGCAGTATGTATGCATAGTCTGAATAATTTAGCTAGAACAGAGGCAAGTTCAGGGGAACACTTTTTCAAGACAATTGGCGGAATTCCATCTGGGCCTGGAGCTTTGTTGGTAGGTAAATTGTCTAGGATGGATTTTACGTACCTTGTCAGTATTTTAAGTGGGGCAATATCGGGAGAGTCAAGTTCTAGTACTGGAACATTCTGGCTGGTATCGTCTATGGTTGAGTTTCTGGCAAATGTACTGGCAAAAATATCTGCTTTCCCACACGGGTCATTTGTAGTGTTGCCATCTGAAGATTTTAGTGGGGGAATGGAAGATGACTTGTTTAAGGTATTATTGAAAGAATTAAGAGGTGACCAGAATATTCAATTGTCATTAGGGTTGTTAAGTAATTTTGGTGCTTGCTTTTGAAGAAAGTTTGATTTATCTACATTTAATACAGTTTTTGCATGATTTCTAGCAATTTTAAATTGAGAGAGTGATTCAGATGTTTTGATATAAAGTAACATGCTAATGACTTTTGGGTTGTTGTTATGGCACAGTTGCCATCAAACCATTTTAGAGAGTTGAGTCTTTTAGTTAACTTTTGACTTGGTATGAATAAATACATACCAGCTAGTATTAAGTCGCAAATGTGGGACTGGGTAGAAATGGGATCACTAGAAAAGAAAGACTGCCATGGAATGTCAGCAAGATGATTTCTAAATCCATCCCAGTCTGCCCTATCAAAGTGCCATCGGGTCACCCTGACAGGTTCAGAACGGGGAGGTGTGGGAGGGTTAACTAATGAGGCTTTGATGAGATTGTGGTCAGAGGATCCAAGTGGTGACAGTACCTCTATCCTGTATTGATCTGGATTATTTGTCAAGAATAAATCCAAGAGATGGGCATTATGGTCAAGATTATCAGGTATTCTGGTTGGTTGCTTTACCAGCTGGGTGAGATTAAACGATTCTGCAAACAGCCCGCACTCTAGACCAGAGTCGTCAGTCCTGGCAGAATGCAATAACCATTCAGCATTATGTATGTTATAATCACCCAAAATGGTAATTTCGGTGATAAGGGTAAGGTTACAGTTACTCAACTGAGTGGATATGGAATCAAATACACTGGGTTCCGAAGAAGCATTGGGGGAGCGATAAACTACACAATTATATTTCGTAATATTTTGACAATTTAGTTTATATACTGAGTAATCAAAACTGCATGAAGTGAAATTTAAAATAGTGTCAACTTTATATTGGGATTTGATATAACAACATGTGCCGCCCTTGTTACGGAAGTTTGTAAGGAGATTGTAACTGGCACAACAAAATGGGGATATATCGGTAGAGGGTGAGATTTGTGGTTCTGTGAGGAAACCTGCACTAGCTCAATCATATTGGAGCCCAGTAATTACTCACTAAACCACAAGGCGCCATAATTTGGTTATATGGTTACCACCCAGCGTAGTAAATGGTTTCCTGGTGTACTGGAATTCATTTGTCTTGTCACTCAATGTAGAGTCACTCATAGGCAGAAGGAAGAGGCGAGAATGAAGGAAAGAAAAACAGAAAAGGGAGTGTAAAGTCCCCGGTAGGAAGAAGGAAGAGGAAAGAATGAAGGAAAGAAAGACAGAAGAGGAAAGAAGAAGATTGAGAGGAAAGGGCAGACACCCAAGAGCAGTACTACATCGAGTGAGTGGATGGTGAGCACCTTCACCTACCACTCAGTGTATATAATATAATGTAGAGAGAGAGAGAGAGAGATAGGTAGGTAGGTAGATGTACAGCACATATAGATAGATAGATATATATATATATATATATATATATATATATATATATATATATATATATATATATATATATATATATATATATATATATATATATATCCATCCATCATCCAATCCTACATTGCCCCATGAGGAGCGTAGGAGCCCGGGGCTAGGCAGTTGGTCCCGACATTTAAGATGAGAGTGACCAGCCTCACTCATCCCTGAGTGGAATTACATGAGCAATCAACCCCAACCACACCTTGGATATAAACCTTCATTGGCTCAATCCGATTTGAGCGCAATGATTACCCACTAAACCACTAGGCGCCAAAATTTGGTTATATGGTTACCACCCAGAGTAGTAAATGGTTTAATGGTGCACAGGAAACCAGTTGGCTTGTCACTCAGTGTAGAGTCACCCACAGGCTGAAGGAAGTGGAAAGAATGAAGAAAAGAAAGACAGAAGAGGGAGTGTAAAGTCACCCGTAGGCAGAAGGACAAGAAAAGAATGAAGGAAGGAAAGACAGAAGAGAATGGAAGGAAAGAAGGATGGTAAGGAAAGGGCAGACACCCGAGAGCAGCACTACATCGAGTGAGTGGATGGTGAGCGCCCCCACCTTTTTTCTGTGGCACAAAAGAAGAAAGCATACAATGAATGAATGAGAAATAGGGGCGTGGAAGAAGTTGAGAGGCGGAAGAGGGAGTTATATGTGGAAAGAAAGAGAGAGGTGAAAAGATTAGTAAGAGAGAGTAAGAAGAGAGTGGATGAGGAATTTGGAAGGAATTTGAGTGTAAAGTGGAGGGACTGTAAGAAAATGTTCTGGAGAGAAGTGAAAAGAGTAAGACAAGGTGGAAATGAAGTTAGCAGGGGAGTGAAAGATAAAAATGGTAGATTACTAGTGGAGAAGGGAGAAAAAGTGAGCAGATGCAGAGAACACTTTAAGGAATTGTTGAACGTAGAGGATGGAAGTAATGCGAGTATAAGTGGCTGGGGAATGGCTGGGAGAAGGAGGGAGGTGAGAAGACAGGAAGAAATCAGTAGGATAGAAGTTGTGGAAGCAATGAAGAAAGTTAAATCGGGGAAAGCCCCAGGAATTGATGGAGTGTGTGGTGAAATGCTGAAGCATGGGGGAGAGATAGTAGTGGAATGGATGTGGAAGATGTGCAGATTGGCCTGGGAGGAAGGTAGAGTCCCGGAGGATTGGAAGTCAGGTATAATTATTCCCTTGTACAAAGGAAAAGGGGAAAAAGAAGTGTGTGGTAACCATAGGGGCATTTGTCTTCTTAGTATAATAGGAAAAGTGTATGGTAGGATACTTATAGACAGAGTTAGAGAAAGAACAGAGAAATTAGTTGGAGAAGAACAGGGAGGCTTTAGGAAGGGAAGAGGTTGTGTAGATCAGATATTCATTCTTAGATCTTTAGTGGAAAAGTTTCTAGAGAAGGGAAAGAAGCTGTATCCGGCTTTCATGGATTTGGAGAAAGCATATGACAGGGTGGATAGACAAGGATTGTGGAAAGTGTTAAGAATATATGGAGTAGATGGGAAGTTGTTGAATGCTGTGAAGAGTATGTACGATGGTGCGAAGGCTGCAGTGCGTGTGGATGGTGAACTAAGTGAATTTTTCCCTTTGAAAGTTGGTTTGAAACAGGGATGTGTCATGTCTCCATGGTTGTTCAATCTGTACATGGATGGGGTAATAAAAGAGATACAAGGTAGGGTAGTGGATGTTGGAGTGGCCCTGGTGAGAGAGGATAGTGTTTGGAAACTCCCTATACTGTTGTTTGCAGATGATACTGTGTTGTTGAGTGAAGACGAAGGGGAACTGCAAGGCTTGGTGGATGATTTTGAGAGAGTGTGTAAGAAACGGAATCTAAAGGTGAATGTAGGGAAGAGTAAAGTGATGGTCTTTGAGAGAGGTGAAGTTAGTGAATGTACAGCGAGGTTGGATGGTGAGGAATTGGAAAATGTGAGTACGTTTAAGTACTTGGGTAGTGTGATCAGTAAGGATGGAGGTTTGGAGGGTGAAGTGCTTGAAAGGGTACAGCAGGGAAGAAAGGTTGCTGGTTCTTTGAAAGCAGTGATAAGAAACAGGGAAGTGGGCATGGAAGTGAAAAAGTTACTACATGACAGTATTGTGATACCAACTCTAACGTACGGAAGTGAAGCTTGGACATTGTTGGAAGGACACAAGTCAAGAGTGAGAGCAGTGGAAATGAGTTATTTAAGAGGAGCCTGTGGAGTCACGTGGAGAGACAGGCTGGCGAATGAGGATATAAAGGAGCGTTGTGGTGTGGATGTGGATGTGATAGGAAGTGTTATGAGGAACACACTGAGGTGGTTTGGCCATGTGGAGAGGATGGAGGATGAAAGACTGACGAAGACAGTGTATGTGAGTGAGGTGGAGGGGAGAAGAGGGAGGGGGAGACCGAGGATGAGATGGAGGGATGGGGTGGAGAGGTATATGAGAGAGGGGGGGGTGAGTTGGGAGTAGGGCAGTGAAATTGCGAGGGACAGGGCGACTTGGAGGCGATTTGTTTGTGGGCACCCCAAACGGGATTGAGGCGTCTGGCAATATATATATATATATATATATATATATATATAGAAATATATATATATATATATATATATATATATATATATATTGATATATATTGACATATATATAAAGAGAGATATATATATATAAATATATATATATATATATATATATTTATATATATATATATATATATATATATATATATATATATATATATACTGTACATGTATATATGTTTATATATATATATATATATATATATATATATATATATATATATATATATATATATATATATATATATATATATATACCTAGGCTGCTTCCCCCAAGGAAAGGGAGGTAGCCGAGACAGGACGACACACTCCCCATTTACTCATCCATTCAAACACATTCATTCGCATCTTAGCCCCAAAGGGGAGAACGGACAGATCCTCACCGCACCACACTGCACAAGGGTCAACTGCGCAATGCAATCAGTGACATCCGCAGCAGGGCCCGACAGCAGAGCTGGTTTACCCCTGCCACATCATAACAGACTCATCCCCTTACCCGCACCTGACCTGAAATAGCTGATCAGACCAAATGCGGGAGAATATCCCCTCAGGGCTGCGTCATCACTTATTCATGCACAATTTCTCTCCACCCATTTCTGTCACGCACAGCTACTCTTCCTTGCTCAACAGACATCCCTCTCGCATCCAGCGCTCTCTTCACACTGTCCATCCATCCTATTCGTGGTCTTCCTCTCAGCCTTACACCTCTCACATCAGATCTAGTTATCTTTTTCACCAATCGCTCATTATCCATTCTCTCCATATGCCCAGACCATCGCAACACCCTCTGCTCAACTCTCTCTCTCTCTCTCTCTCTCTCTCTCTCTCTCTCTCTCTCTCTCTCTATTCAATATATATATATATATATATATATATATATATTTGTTTACTATCTATTTATCTGTCAATCTATCTATAAACATACATATAAATCGAGTAATCCTCGGAGTATTCGAACAAATAAAAGGAGCTGGATTTACTGTGATGAAAATGCCGAGTGCATCTGTGGCAACAAAACTGTTAATAATACAACCTATGGAGTTAGTGTGGTAAACTAAGTAGGCTTCACTCCCACTGGACTTCCGTATTCGCGTTGACATGGGACACTTTCTTACATTTCTTCCTTAGAAAATTATTTTGCATATTTCGAGTATACTATAAGATTCTTTTGTATGTTATTTACATCTTTCTAACAGCCACCCGGTTCAAATCAGTTACAAGAGAAATTTGTAAGATGGATAATAAATTGCTTAGGAAGAAGAGTCAGGAAGGCTCATAAGGGTACAAGAATTCGACCCTCCGTGTTGGGAAATTCCAATCTCCATCCGTAAGTGGCAATTAAGCTGAAATGGTTGCCTGTGTGTCCCTCATACAACAAACAGGGTATGAGGTGAGAGGAAGGCTTAGGTAAGCTGATGAAGATGCAAGTGTGAGTCAGTAAATGAAACTTGAATAGGTGGTAAATGGATAAAGATAAAGGAGGAATAAGTAGATAAACAGATGAGATATAATTATGCCTGACAACTGCATGGAGACCATTTAAGGGTACGATAAAATGGAGAGTGAGAGAGCTAGGTAAGGTGACGATGAATCCATTGTGGAAAAAAGAGAGTTTAATGCTGTGTCTACTGACTGCACAAGGTCTGTTTAGCCCTTGGTTATCATGACGGACTGGCTTAGTTTTTTGCTGCCTCCATACGATTCTATTTTAAAAGAGACTTTAGAACCGGAGGGGTTAGATACAGCCTCTATTAATTACTTCAGTACGATGGAACTCTTTCAAGACAAAAAAAAAATAGTGTGTTGACATCAATAATTAAATGAAAAATGTCTTCCTAGTGAAGGAGTTATGATTGACAATACGTTTTTGCGGTGAAGAATCGGATGTGGGTTTAGGTTTATGCTTATCGACCGCACGATGGTCATTACGAGGCACAAGGAAATGGGATACGGGGAGAAGAGACCTGGGTAGGCTGATGATGCGAGTGTCGGGTGATCAGTGATAATGGGAAAAAATGGGAGAGTGTCTGGATAAAGAGAAGGGATAGAATTATGCCTATTGACCGCACAAAGGTCATAAAGGCAGAAATGAGTCTTAGCTGCATCTCAGTCTTGCTCCACAACATCTCCAGCAAAAAGGAAATGCAAGGTGATAAAGAGGCAAAAGGTAAGTGATAGATGACGTGAGAAGGAAGGGGGAGTACATCGATAAACAAAGGGGATATATTTATACCTACTGACTGCACGAGGGTAGGGTCATTATAGTGTAGAAGAAGGGTGAGATTTTCAAGAAGGAACTGTAGGATGATAAAGAATGCGGGAAAGGTAAAGGGGAGAAAATGGATGAACAGAAGGGCTGGATCTGTGTATCGACTGTAAGAGGGTTACTAAGGGGTCCAAGGAAACGGCATGCGGCGGGAAGGGGATCGGATAAAAAGGCATTGTTGGGTGAGCCATAATAGGAGAAAATAAAGCACGGTAGTAAATGGATAAACATACGAGACATCTATGTCTGTCGATAACACAAGGATCGTTGTATGAGAAGAAGGAAACAGAGAAAGCTAAGTAAAATGACCCAAAGATAACGGAGGGATGTTAATAATGAGGCAATAAGATTTGTCCATCCCGTCCGGCAGATGTTCCCGCGAACCCTTCCCACAGCCGGGCATTCCCGAGGGAAATCGTGAAAATCGTCTATTTTACAACCTTCATATCTCAGCTAATACTTAACCAACTATAAAAAACAAAGTGTCATCATACTCATCAATCCTTCGACTTCAAGTTGATTGCATCAGACGGTCCGTGAAGTGCGCCTAGGGAGAGTGAGTGAGTGGGGAATGGGGGAAATTTTTTAATTTTCTTGCGTGTTCATATGCGTGGCAGAGGTTCAGTGACACAACTAAGTCTTAGACTAGCCCTCCATGGTAATAACACTTCCAGAAGACCAAAATCCACCACAAACACTATTTACATGAAAAATTTACCATAATCGGTCGTACTTGGTGCTGGGAGGCCAGTAACCATAGCAACGACCTTGAGGCAGGCTGTATGCTCACCTCACCACCACCCCACCTTACAGACAGACAGACTCTCTCTCTCTCTCTCTCTCTCTCTCTCTCTCTCTCTCTCTCTCTCTCTCACACACACACACACACACACACACACACACACACACACACACGGAGATGTATTTTTGGCTTGCATTATCGCTCGATTCTGGCCCCTCTATGCGACTAGAAGTCTGGGTATTACAGCTACTACAAATAATACTGTTATTATTACTACTACTACTGCAACTACCACTGCTACAACTACTGCTAGTACTACAACTACCACTACTACAACTACCGCTACTACTACGAATACCATTACTATGACTACCACTACTACAACTAGCACTACTACAACTACTACTATTACTACAATTACCACACCGACAACTACTATTACTACCACAACCACTACACATACTACCACTACTACTACCACTACAAGCAGGCTGCTACTACAAACAAACTAAAAAAAAATATTGTGAACAAAGTAGTTATTTACATACAGTACTGTCCCTAATTGGAAATAGTTACCACTGTGACGATTTCTCTCCTGTTATTTGTGCTGTTTCATCATAACAAATATGTATAAACAAATATTTTCAGTATAATATAAGGCAATGACTTTATCATGATACAAACATTCTGCTTCCATTATTCATGTAAATATACACAGAGAAGTAAATTTTTTTTTAATTACACAAAAAACAACATACCGGTATATACAAAAATAACACTGACTTATGCATAATACCAAGATGCCTTACAGACAGACAGACAGACACTCTAGCTCTCTCTCTCTCTCTCTCTCTCTCTCTCTCTCTCTCTCACACACACACACACACACACACACGGATATGTATGTTTGGTTTGCATTATCGCTCGATTCTGGCACCACTGTGCGACGAGAATTTGGGTATGACAACTACTACAAATAATTCTATTATTACTACTTCTACTACAACTACCAATACTACAACTACTACTAATACTACAACTACCACTACTACAACTACTACTAATACTACCACTACTACTACAAATAATACCACTACAACTACTACTAATACTACTACTACAACTAATACCACTACTACTACTATTACTACTACTACATAAAACCTAAAACAAATATTGTGAACAAAACTGTTATAATCAATCTATCTATCTATCTATTGCCAGGCGCCTTAATCCCTTATACGGGGTGGCCACAAACAAATCGCCTCCACGTCACCCTGTCCCCCGTCATTTCACTGCCCTGCTCCCAATTCACACCCCCGTCTCTCGTATACCTCTTCACTCCATCCCTCCATCTCATCCTTGGCCTTCCCCTCCCTCTCTCCCCCTCCACCTCACTCACATACACTCTCCGCATTAGTCTCTCACTCTCCATTCTCTCCACATGGCCAAACCACCTAAATGTGTATCTCCTACCGCTTCCTATCACATCCACATCCACACCACAATGCTCTTTCACTTCCTCATTTGTCACTCTGTCTCTCCATGTGATTCCACAGGCTCCTCTTAAATAACTTGTGTCCCTCCAACAACGTCCAAGCTTCACTTCCATACGTTAGAGTTGGTATCACAATAATACTGTCATGTAATAACTTTTTCACTTCCATGCTCACTTCCCTCTTTCTTAACACTGCCCTCAAGGAACCAGCAACCTTGCTTCCTTGTTGCACCCTTTCAAGCACTTCACCCTCCAACTTCCATCCTTACTCATCACACTACCTAAGTACTTAAACGTACTCACATTTTCCATTTCCTCATCATCCAACCTCACTGTACATTTAAACTCCACATCTCTCGAAGACCATAACTTTACTCTTCCCTACATTCACCTTTAGATTCCGTATCTTACACACTCTCCCAAATTCATCCACCTAGCCTTGCAGTTCCCCTTCGTGTTCACTTAACAACACAGTATCATCTGCAAACAGCAGTACAGGGAGTTTCGAAGCACTGCACTCTCTCATTAGGCCACTCTAACATCCATTGCCCTACCTTGTATTTCTTTTATAGCCTAACTCCACCCATATACAGATTGAACAACCATGGAGACATGACACATCCCTGTTTCAACCCAACCTTCAAATAGAAAAACTCAGTTCACTATCCACACGCACTGCAGCCTTAGCACCCTCATGCATACTCTTCACAGCATTCAGCAACTTCCCATCTACTCCTTATATTCTTAATACTTTCCACAATCCTTGTCTATCCACCCTGTCATATGCTTTCTCCAAATCCATGAAGGCCACATACAACTTCTTTCCCCTCTCTAGAAACTTTTCCACTAAAGATCTAAGAATGAATATCTGATCTACACAACCTCATCCCTTCCTAAAGCCTCCCTGTTCTTCTCCAACTAATTCCTCTGTTATTTCCCTCTGTCATTAAGTATCCTACTGTATAATTTTCCTATTACACTAAGAAGACAATGTCCCTATGATTACCACACACATCTTTTTCCCCTTTCCCGTTGTACAAAGGCATAATTATACCTGACTTCCAATCCTCCGGGACTCTACCAATCTGCACATCTTCCACATCAATTCTACTATTATCTCTCCCCCATGATTCAGCCTAGACCATAATCGAAAATATTGTATTTTCCATTATAACAGAATTTTTTTCTTGTGATTTAGACTTTTTCATCATAGTAAATATACTCACATGAAAATTTTCAGTAAAAAAATAAGGCACTGATTTCATCATGAAAAACTTTGTGCTTCCATTATTCATGTTAATATACAGAGCAATGGCGCGAGGCACCCCGTTTCCTTCTCCCTCCCTCCTCCCTTTCTACGCCAGTGACACATGTCACTGACGTAGTTACCCCAGTAGCGAATGGATGAAATAGAAGATGAGATGATAAGGTAAGGAGAGAGAGGCAAGCCAGATAAATATTTTTTCTTATCAGTTTTGCTGCCTGTAAGGGTAACCCTAGACCTTGTTGTGTTTACATATCGGTCAACTTCTGCTTTCTGGGCTGATAACACACTGGTTGTTTTTTCCCAGATATTAAGCAGAAAACCCGTTTGTCCTTGACCATACTGGGTTTGACTTATAGTGTGGGAGGAGCAAAATGAGAGTATTTGCCAATAGAAGTCTGAATAATGCTTAATTGGCGTTCTTCACAGCTCGCTAATGGTTATGTGTGAGTTATGTAAGGCTCCCATTTGTAGCAGGTGCCTCCATTGTTTGTGAATGGCTGGAGATTGTGCTTAAGACAGCCTAGTGGCTAGTTAACCGAGAGAGATGGAGTAAGTCTACGTTATAAGCTTGGGGACAATGTGAGAGACACAGTTCCACACCTTTTTGTTACTTACTGTCACGTTACACTCTTGTCACATTTTGTTACACTTTTCCTCATATTTTCACACATTACTCATTACGTGGCTTTGATTACAAAACACACTGTTTAGGCACTATTTCCCATTTTTGTTTCACTTCTCAATTTACACTACTGTGTGATTTATATCTGGATTATATCACGAGTTCTTCTAGTTTCCTCGAGCTCTGTGAGTACTTAGCCTCCACTGATTGTAATCTGGTTAGGTAAGAAATAACTAGTTTTATATTTGTATTCTGAGGCCTATGTGAATTCCCCTTTGTAAAACGAATCCTGGTTTCTTCTTTGGTGTGTGCATGTTAAAGTGTAAAGTTAAGTGAGTTTTCTTGTGGGCTTTACCTTATCCCTTTTGGTGATTACTAGAGGGCTAAGTGTGCACCGTAATATATACCCCCATAACAATATGTAAAGTAAATTTCATTGCAGGACATAGACCTCTCCCAGACGTTTCCAGGTATTCTGGCTTTGTGTGTGTGTGTGTGTGTTTTTTTTTTTTATTGTAGAACTCTAAGACATCTAAGGAATTTTCTGTTTTCATAGCTGGCTCTTCGTTTTTTTCTGGGACCCTGCATTTACTGAGGTAATTTTTTTATTTCATCACACAACCTACTTGTTGGCCTTGCTCTTGGTCTTTTTAAATCAGTTATTACCCAGCCTGCTGAGTGTGTGCAATGATTTTCGAAGTTCAGTGATGTGATGTTTGGAGACGAGCAAACATTTTCCGAATATAATATGTGAGTTTTATAATGGTTTGACTAAAATGTGGAGCGATATTACTGAGCAAATCTGTAAATCTTTTTAAAAATTAGGTAAGAGAAGCTTCTTTCTCCAAATTCTTCGTCAATGTTCAGTTATTTATTTTGCATTTATCAGTTTAATTACGTATTTACTTTGCTATCTGCATTTTCATGTAAATGAATAAGAGCATTTATCAAAATATCAGAGTGTACTGTATATATATATACACAAAAATCATTAAAGACCAAGGCGTAGCCATTGTTCACTATTTTTCTGTTGATCTTTTCGAGTTTTCTTACACATTGTTTTACACTATGATTCAGGTTGTAGATAATATGTCCAAGATCCATGTCGTAACTATATTTTATTAATTATTTATTTTCATTTTTCGTAGGACGTTTCGTGTATCCTTACACATCATCAGCGACTGTAATATAGATACAATACACTATAAAACATGACATATACAACATAAACCTATACAATATATATACTGAAATGTACAACAACGACTAATAAAAGTGTAGAGTTACAAGAATATGGATAAAAGAGACAAACCCTTTAGGTGAAGTCAAATATGAGCTACAGTTAAAAGTGTATGGATAAAAGAGACAAACCTTATAGGTGTAGTCAGCTATGAGCTACGTGGTTGACTGCGAAGGTTGTATGGGTGAGTGGGTGTTTGTGGCTGTGTAGTGTTGCCAGTTGTGTTATTGTGTGTGTAATGTTCATTTGTAATTGTCGCTGCTTGTGGTCGGACCTTTGTGTATATTGTATAGGTTTATGTTGTATATGTCATGTTTTATAGTGTATTGTATCTATATTACAGTCGCTGATGATGTGTAAGGATACACGAAACGTCCTACGAAAAATGAAAATAAATAATTAATAAAATATAGTTACGACATGGACCTTGGACATATTATCTACAACCTGAATCATAGTGTAAAACAATGTGTAAGAAAACTCGAAAAGATCAACAGAAAAATAGTGAACAATGGCTACGCCTTGGTCTTTAATGATTTTTGTATAAAAGAAAACATTCTGCCTAAATATACTAATATATATATATATATATATATATATATATATATATATATATATATATATATATATATATATGTCCTAGGAAGAAGGAACCAAAGGCCACGAACACGGTAACTGTTCTTTCCAAAAGAAAAACAAAATATAAGAGAGAGCCAAATTCAAGATCCGATCATTTCGAGATGCCTGGACACGCTGCATTTGAAAGACTGGAGATCATACCTAGGAGGAAATACAAACAGAGGGAGACAGTTCCAGAGCTGTTCTGTTGCATAAATGAAGGACTGGGAGTAACAGTTAACTCTTGCATTAGTGAGTTGGACAGAAAAGGGATGAGAGTTTGCTGCGAGACGAGTGCTACACACCCGGCGTAGAGGTGGAGGGATGCAAGCAGACAGTTCAGAGGACCAGTGATCATTGAAGTAGCGATAGAAAAGAGATAAAGGTGCAACAATGCGGCAAAATGACAGAAGTTGAAGGGAGCCAGAATGAAGAGGTGAGTTAATGAAATGAAAAGCCTTTGACTCCACCCTATTGAGAAGAACTGTATGTGGGGAGGCTCCCCACACATGAGAGTTGTACTCTACGCAGGGGCAAAGAAAACCCGTGTATAAAGTAAAAAACTGTGCAGGGGTAAAGAAGGAACAGAGTCAGCTTAACACACCTAATCTTTTGGAAGAAGATTTTACAAGAGATGTAATATGAAACCCCAAGCATGTTCAAGGATGATGTAGGATTAAGCCGAATATCATTAAACATTAGTGGATATGCCTGTGGAAGATTTTGTCGCGTCGATAGGTGTAAGAACTAAGTCGTTGATGCATTGGAAACAATATTATTTTTACCCCAGTCAGAGATACGAGCCAAGTCAGACATTAGGTGTGCCATAGGCTCATCCCTTGTTTCTTGAAGTAACTGCTGAGATGGACATTGCAGGAACCGAATGGAAAGGTGAAGGGTGGAGTCATCACTGTACGAGTAGATAGGGTTAGATGTAAAGCTTAGAAGGTCATTGATGAATAAAATGAGAGTTGGTGATAAGACAGAGCCCTGAGGAACACCACTGTTGATCGATCTAGGAGGAGAACGATGGCCGTCTACAACAGCGGCTATACAACGACCAGAAAGGAAGCTAGTGATGAAGGTACAGGTAGAAGGATAGAAACGGTAAGAGGGCAGTTTGAAATTAAAGATTTATGCCAGATACGATTGAAAGCTTTTGAGATATTAAGTGCAATGGCAAAGTCCCGAAAGGAGGACGACCAGGAGTCTGAAAGTTACGTGAGAAGATCGCCAGTGGGGCGCCCCTGATGGAACCCATACTGACGATCAGAAAGAAGGTTGTAATAGGAAAGATGTTTTAAAATTTTTTTTATTAAGAATTGACTCAAAAACTTTTGAGACACAGGATACTAAAGCAATTGGATGTTAGTTAGAGGGCTGGGAATAGGCACTCTTGTTTGGGACTGGATGAATGAGAGCTAACTTCCAGCAAGAATGAAAGGTACAAGTTGATAGACAAAGGTGAAAGAGTATTCCTATATAGGGTGTAAACACATAAGCACAGTTCTTTAGTACAACAGGAGGGAGTCCATCAAGCCCATATGCCTTGTAAGTACTGAGGCCTGTGATGGCAGAAACTACATCAGCTGAAGAAATTTTAATGTCAGCCATGAGGAAGTCAGAGGGGGGAAGTGATGAAGGAACAGCACCGGAATCATCTAAGGTGGAATTGAAGGAGAAAGTCTGAGTGAAGAGATCTGCTTTATCAGTAGAAGAAGTAGCTACAGAACCATCAGAGTAGAAAAGAGGAGGGAAGGATGATGAGGTAAAGTTGTTAGGAAGGTTTTGGCAAAGCGCCAGAAGGAGTGGGAAGAATTCGAGTTGGAGAGTTGAGAGCATTTAGTATGGATGAAATTTTTTTAGCAGAACGAAGAACAGACTCTGCACGATTCCAGGTAGAAACGTAAAAAAGATATGATTCAAGGGTGGGTTGGCTCCGGTACCTTTTATAGGCCCTCTCCTTGTTGTGGACAGCATTAGAACAAGTGCGATTAAACCAAGGCTTTCTTGGATTAGTCAAAGGATATGAAAAGGGAATGTATGCTTCCATGTTCGAGAGAATAACCTCCGTAATACGCAAGGCACATTCGGATGGCTCCCTGTCATGGAAACAAATAATCGTTCCATGAAAAATCAAAGAAGTTCTGCCTGAGGGCCTCCCAATCTGCAGCTCCAAAGTGCCACAGTCAACGTTTCTTTGGAAGGTCCACAGGCCATACCGGAGCAATAGGACAGGTTAAGGTAATAAGGTTGTGATGGGAAGAGCCCAACGGAAAGGAAAGATTAACAGTGTATGCGGAAGGATTAGTTGTAAGGAAGAGGTCAAGTATGTTGGAGCTCTCTCCAAGGAGGTCTGGGATACATGTTGAGTGTTGTACAAGCTGCTCTACGTCATTAAGGATAGAAAAGATGTAGGTTTGTTCACCAGGTGGATCAGTGAAAGGAAACGAGACCCAAAGGCAGTGGTGAAGACTGAAATCTCCTAGAATGGAGATTCCAGAGAAATTGGAAACGGATAGAATGTGTTCCATTGTAGAAGTAAGATAGTCGCGGAATTTTTCGTAGTCAGTAGAATTAGGGGATAAGTAAACAGCTCAGATATCTTTAGTCAGGGAGTGACACAAAAGCCGAAGCCAGAGTGTAGAGAATTCAGAAGAATCGAGTTCAGGAATGCAAGAGGAAGATAAGCCATTGCATATATATATACAACAGCAACATTTGGCTTTGAAATGAGTATAGAGAAAGTAGGAGAATACAGAAAAGGGTTTCCTGTCAGTTGCCTCAGACAGCTGAGTCTCAGTTAGGAAAAGGTGATGTTTAGAATAGGAGAGGTGGTCCTCAACAGAGCAAAAGTTAGAGAAAAGGCCACGAATGTTGCAGAAATTAAGAAGTGAGTCAGACAGTGGTTCCAGGCAGCTCGAATCGTCACGGGAAGAGGGACGGATGATGGGGGTATTTATTGTCCCCCCCTGGAGACTTCAAAGCTATGTACTGAGATGCCGTGATTTGTTCTGAATATTGGAAAAAGAAGTGTAGTGTGTATTGTGCATGTAGTTTGGTGTAGATAGTTAAACTTGTATTGGAGAGCATGCTGGCCTACTCTCTGTGTTCCTGAGACACTGAAAAAGTTCAGCAAAGGGGGATGTCAGGAACTAGTCTTGAGGGCTGATGAAACGGGAGCTTCAGCTCTCCCTGTCATCAGCTTTCCATCCACCTTGGGAGTGCTGCCTTGCTCGACTGGTGCTACAGTCTACTCGACTGGTATATATCAGAGTATATATACCGGCTATATGTACTCTGGTATTTTGATAAATGCTGTTCTTCATTTACATGGAAATGCAGATGGCAAAATACCTACCTACATACATATATATATATATATATATATATATATATATATATACCTAGGCTGCTTCCCCCAAGGAAAGGGAGGTAGCCGAGACAGGACGACACACTCCCCATTTACTCATTCATTCAAACACATTCATTCGCATCTTAGCCCCAAAGGGGAGAACGGACAGATCTTCACCGCACCACACTGCACAAGGGTCAACTGCGCAATGCAATCAGTGACATCCGCAGCAGGGCCCGACAGCAGAGCTGGTTTACCCCTGCCACATCATTACAGACTCATCCCCTTACCCACACCTGACCTGAAATAGCTGATCACACCAAATGCTGGAGAATATCCCCTCTGGGCTGCGTCATCACTTATTCATTCACAATTTCTCTCCACCCATTTCTGTCATGCACAGCCACTCTTCCTTGCTCAATAGACATCCCTCTCGCATCCAGCGCTCTCTTCACACTGTCCATCCATCCTATTCGTGGTCTTCCTCTCAGCCTTACACCTCTCACATCAGATCTAGTTATCTTTTTCACCAATCGCTCATTATCCATTCTCTCCATATGCCCAAAACATCGCAACACCCTCTGCTCAACTCTACCAGCCATCTCCCGAACAACTCCAGTTCTCCTTCGCACTTCATCATTCTGCACTCGATCCATATGCGTCACTCCACACATACTCCTCAGACACCTCATCTCAATTACATTCAAACTTTTCCTCTCTGTTACACCCATGTTCCATGTTTCAGCCCCATACAATGCAGTCGGTACCACAACACCCTCATACAGCCTTCTCTTTACATCCATTCTAAGCGAACGACATCTAAGCACTTTTTTCATTCCTCCCAGCACCTTTCCTACTTCATTTATTCTAAACTTCACTTCTGCATCTATTCTTCCATCCACAGCAACATATGACCCTAGATATTTAAAACACTCTACCTCCTCAAGCAACTCGCCATTCAAAACTATATTCATCCCCCTACCATCTACCAACCTCGTACACTTCATCACTTTACTCTTATTCTCATTTACTTTCAATTTCCTCCTTTCACACACCCTTCCAAACTCCTCTACCAACTGTCTCAATCTCTCCTCTGAATCAGCCACCAGTGCAGTATCATCTGCAAACAGCAGCTGCTTCAGATTCCACTCTCCACCATCAACATTCACCAGTCTCAGACCTCCACCTAAAACTCTTGCATTCACCTCCCTTACAACACCATCCATGTAAATATTAAACAACCAAGGCGACATCACACATCCCTGTCGCAGCCCCACTCTCACAGGAAACCAATCACTCACAGCATTTCCCACTCTTACACAAGCTCTACTATTTACATAAAAACTTTTCACCCCTTTTAATAACCTACCATCAAGTCCATACAATCTTAAAACAGTCCACAAAGCCTCCCTATCAATTCTATCATACGCTTTCTCTAAATCCATAAATGCCCAAAACACATCCTTGCCTTTCGCTAAATACTTTTCGCACACTTGTCTCACCGCAAACACCTGATCCACGCATCCCCGCCCTCTCCTAAAGTCACACTGCTCATCACCAATCACACCCTCTATACCCTCTCTAACTCTCATAATTAACACTCTACCATACACCTTACCTACAACACTCAACAGACTTATACCCCTAAAGCTAGTACATTCATACTTATCACCCTTGTCTTTATACAACGGGACCACACAAGCACTTGCCCAGTCAACTGGCACCATACCTTTCACAAAGCACACATTCAACAATCTTACTAACCAGTCAACAATAGTCACTCCACCACCCTTCAGGCATTCCACAGCACACCCATCCATACCTGCAGCTTTCCCTGTTTTCATCTCCTTTACTGCCTTCTGCACTTCCTCCTTCGTGATCAAAGAATCATTCAACTCTCCCAACACATTTATTCCTTGCAACCTTCCATCCGCCACAAGCTCAACCACCCTTTCCTCCTCTACATTTAACAATCTTTCAAAATACTCTGCCCATCTCTTCCTTACTGCATCCATCTCAATTAACATCCTTCCATCCTCTGCTTTTACTCGTTCTTCCTTCCCAGACTCTCCCTTTTGCACCCTTTTCACCTCCTTCCAAAACATTTTCTTATTCTGTTGAAAATTCTCTTTCAGCCGCCTACCCCATCTCTCATCTGCTGCCACTTTAGCATCACGCACAGCCCTTCTCGCCTTATTCCTCTTTTCCTTATACCTCTCATATGACATCTCATCCTTCCTCTGCAGCCACACTTCATATGCACGTCTCTTCTCAGCCACAGCCATACTTACTTCCTCGCACCACCATTCACTTCCTTTTCTTACACCACCACCCACACGTCTCACACCACACACCTCTTCTGCATGCCCCACCACAGCACTCTTAAATAACTGCCATTCCTCCTCCACACTGCCATTTTCCCGATCTTTCACTGCGTTCCACTCATCTTTCAATTTCTCCTGATACTCTATCTTTTTCTCTCTTTTATCCAACTCACTCACTTTCAAAACCTCCCTGCCACACCTAACTCTCCTAGCTCTCACCCATCTCTTACCTACTCTTAACTTTCCCTCCACCAGGTAGTGGTCAGACATACCTCCACCCTCCCCTCTCAGAACTCTCACATCCATCAATCTTCCTATTACATTCCTAGACACAACCACATAGTCCATCAAAGCTCTATCAACAACCCTTCCACCCTCCTGTCTCACCCATGTATACTTATAAATATCTTTCTTCTCAAACAGCGTATTTCCAATCACCATCTCTTGCTCAACACACATCGCTATCATTCACTCCCCATTTTCATTTCTTCCAGGCACACCATGCATACCAAGTACACCTTCAACTGCTACATTTCCCACTCTAGCATTCAGATCACCCATCATTACCACATTCACATTCGCTCCAAAACTCTGCAGATACTCATCAACTTCATTCCAGAAAGACTCTCTCTCTTCTTCATCCCTTTCACTGCCAGGCCCATATGCACTCACAAACACCCACAACTCACGTTCAAATTTCGCTTTCACCCACATTAGTCTCGATGACACCTCCTTCCATTCAATCACACACTGCTGTACTTCCAGACTCACTAACAAGGCCACACCTTCTCTTGCCCTTCCTCTATCAACACCTGACAATCTTCCATTCACACTTCCAAACATAGACTCACCCTTCCCTTTCATCTTCGTTTCACTCAAAGCTAACACATCCAACTTTCTTCTCACAAACATTCTCCCAATCTCCTCCCTTTTAGCCTCAATCGTACTACATCCACGCACATTCATAGACCCAATCTTCAGGGTACGGGGATAACTCCATCTCCCATCCCTCTCTCTGTCCACTGCAGGACCGGCCTGTCCCTACCGAAGTGGAGACGATAGAGCCAATGTATTTCTAACAAGTGGCTTAGGCTGTCTAGTAGAGATGGTGTGTAGGGTGAGAAATGCTTGTAACTGTAATTGTTGTGTTGGAGTGGCTTTGGATGTGTGTAGTCTGTGAACCAAGTGTAATCGGCCTGTGCAAGCCGACTGGGTGCAAACATACTTTAATATGCGACACTGGTTCAACCACAGCACCCCTTGTGTTCGCCAATGCAGTACGTGGCCAGAAGAACGCTCCCAAAGTTTATTGCCCTGGCACAGCGTGAACCCTCATTCTTCAGTGTATGAAAACGCACACTTTACCACTGTACCACAGAGGCTCCATATATATATATATATATATGTTACGACTTTTGTACTCAGATTGTAATGAGTTTCATAACCCTTGCCATTGTTTCATAAGTGACTCTTTCTGTATAGACAGTGCGTTTCACTGAACAAAAATTTTTGTGTAGCTGTCGTTCTCACATTGCCTTTTGACCGCTGGTCCATGCCCAGCTGCTTACATGAGTCAGTCGGTGTTGAGCAGCCACAGGAGGAGGTTCGTTGTGCGAGAGCTGAGAAAGGTCCTCTAGCGCCTACAGTCTCCAGAGTTCAACGATTCCCCATTTTTCCCCGCCGAGTTTGGTGAGCAGTTGCAGTCAGCAGAGCCGCCGAGCAGCAGCCTTCCCTAGCAGAAATGCCCAGTCTTCTGTAGCTTCAGCTCCATTCCATCCACTGACCAGTTCGTTTTTCTAGGCTTAAGTCTGATTATCATTTGAATGAGTGAGTGAATGTATTTTCTTTGGTATTTGAATTCATGAGTCCCCCTGTGACCGTGAATTCCCCTTTTGAATTCATTTTGAGATTCATGTAATGTAAATTTATTTTATTGTAATAAATAAATTTACAGTTCTTTTCTTTGAGCTTAATGTAATGTATTAATGGTGTTTCATTTCTCCACAATGAGCTTAATTTAGTTTGCTACTTGCAGTTAGCTCAAACTTCCTATTTTAATCACAACTGGTGTTTTGGCCCATTTCTTTTGTATCAAAACTTAAATCCTTTTTGCCAGCCAGGAGTTAAGCATCAGCAAGAACTTGTTCATTATTATTATTTATTATTGATTGTCAGGGGATAAAGATCACACTTTCTCAGAGGCTAACAGTACTAATGATACAGCATTCGTGAGTAGATAGTCTCTGCTGTGTACTGTTGGGAAAGTTTATAAAATTCTCGTCTTTAGAGAATTGGCGAAGTTGCCCAGCATAATGTAAAGCTTATACTTTATTTCACAAGTCAATTCTTTGTCCTTACTTTCGAGTAATATCAGCATTTATTTGTAAATTCACATCCCCCTATGACATCTGGCAAGCACATTCCAGGATATTAACTCCTAGCTCTAAAGTTATTAATGAAATAATACTCACTCACACCTAGGTATTTCTTATCATTAAAGGCTATAGGCACTAGTCACGATTCACTAGTCCCCCTGCAACAGTGAATCCTACCACTTTAGTTAGATAAGACTAGTCACGATTCACTAGTCCCCCAGTGACAGTGAATCTTGCCAGTTTAACTAGATAAGACTAGTCACGATTCTCTAGTCCCTCAGCGACAGTGAATCTTACCAGTTTAACTAGATAAGACTAGTCACGATTCATTAGTCCCCCAGCGACAGTGAATCTTACCAGTTTAACTAGATAAGACTAGTGACAATTCACTAGTTCCCTTGTGACAGTGAATCTTACCAGTTTAATGAGATAAAATGAGTAACAATTCACTAGTCCCCCTGCGACACTGAATCCTCCTCCACGGGAGATAAAACGAATAACAGTTCACTAGTCCCCCTGCGACAGTGAATCCTCCTCCACAGGAGATAAAACGAGTCACAATTCACTAGTCCTCCTGCGACAGTGAATCCTCCTACACAGGAGATAAGACTGGTCACCACCAGCCTGTGCCTATATTCTTTACTTTCAGTTATTGGCATTTCTCTGCGAAACAGAAGTCAGTACTCAGTCTTTAGTCCACTCAGTCTTAGTTGAGTTAGCACCATGGCTACTATTCTATATGTACAGGAAGCCAAGGATATGGGGCTTACTGATCCCTAGGAAATTAAAGACTATGTGCTCTCACGGTACACTCTTGAACAGCCGCAGAATTCAACGCGAACATGAGTGAGAACAGCATGAATACGAGAGAGAACAGTGTGAGGAACACTAGAGAGAATGTGAACATGAGCGAGAACAACACGAACACGAGCATGCCGAGTGCAAGGCATGTGAGAAGCATGAACTTGAGATGCTGAAGCTCAAGCGAAACTCCTTGGTTTCAGGCACATCTGGTGCGGCCGACCTGAGCTCCACGAGTGCTCTCTCTGCACATGTTCTGGCAACCCCACGCCTCAAGCTTCCTGCATACAAGGAAGGCGAGCGAATCGAGCCATTCATAGCTCATTTAGAAGACATGGCGCAGCTGTACCACCTGGATGAGGCAGCTAAGCGGCTCCAGTTTCTTAGCTTCTTTGAGGGACCTGCCCTCGATATTCTCCACAGAATTCGTGGAGACAATTTCATGTATGAGATGATGAAGGCTGCACTCATCAAAGCACACGGTCTCACAGTTGACGATGCCAGGAGTCAGTTTATGAGGGCGCGTCTCCAAGAAACAGAGACTGCTGTTCAGTTCCTTGACCGTCTTACTGCTTATTTAGATGAGTGGATAGAGTAAGATGAAACGCCTCGCATGCAAGAGGGGATAATTGACCTTATGCTGCGCATACAGCTAGAAAAGTCATGGCCTGCTGAGCTTATGGCTCAGCTTAAGATCTGCCAGGTAAGGGATGCCAGCCAAATGGTGGAAAAGGCTGATGCATTCTTCACTGCATACGGGTACCAAACTCGTAAGCAACAGACTTGGCACAAGAAGGACACTGCCAAGTCTGGGAAGCCATCTCAGACTGAACCCCAGCATCAACGCCATTCTCAGAATCACGGCCAAGGTCCAAACAAACCGCAGAAGAAGGACCAGGGGCAAAATATGCAGAAACCTGATTGGAAGGAGTACAAGCAGAACCCTAAACAGCAGCAGTATCCCAAGCAGCAGCAGAGCAAGGACAAACCACATAACCCTCAGTCAGGACAATCAACTTTAGTGTGTCGGAAGCAGGATTTAAATGCAGCCTTCATTCCACAACAAGCGCACGGTGGTGCCATCCCCACCAGTACAGGTACTTCTCCACAGTTCACTAGTCCCCCAGCGACAATAAACTCTCCACCACAGGTGGTCAATGCTCCAACTCCTCAGATGGTGAGCATGACCCCTCAGGCATCTAGTTCTCAGGGTGCAACATTTGCTGCATCATTCGTTCCGCAGTCTCATCAATGACTGGCTGCTACCTCCTCAGACCCTTCCACCAGCAACATTGCCTTTCTTGTTCAGCCAGGGTTTGTGGGAGGTGTTTCAGTAAATGTTCTGAGAGACAGTGGTTCCTCAGGTTGCTCTGTCAAGCAGAGTTTAGTTCAGCCCGACAAGTACACAGGTAGGCAGATCCAAGTTAGACTTACTGATGAATCAATGAGATTGTTCCCTGAGGCACGTATCCAGGTGGCATCTCCTTTCTACACTGGCTTGACAGCTGCTGTTGTCATGCCAGAACCTTTGTTTGACCTCATTATAGGTAACATACCAGGCGTCAAAAAAAGTTGCACCGTAGATGTTGCTAACCAGACTTTGGCTGTTGCAGTAACACGAGTCATGGCTAAGGCTCCGAACCGTGTCACCCCATTGACCGTCGCAACACCGCAAGATCTGTTTTGTGCTCAAGATGTTGTCCAAGAACAACAGTCTGACCCGACACTTGCCTCAGTGCATAAGAAGCTGGAGGGTAATGTGATTAAGTATTCATGGGGAGGTCAAGGTTCCTTCATAAGCAAGGACAGCTGTACCCTGAGTCACAAACACCCCAGGGCGAGGTTCAACTGCAGTTTGTCGTTCCCGCTAAGTATCGCCAAGCAGTGTACAATGGGGTCATTGTTCAGCGTCAGGAGGTCACATGGGCAAAAAGAAAACCTAAGGCCGTATCCGTGCTGACTTTTTCTTGCCAGGAATGAGACAGGAAATAGATAGCTTTGTGCGTTCCTGCAATGTGTGTCAACGTACCACCACTCAGGGACATGTCCTTCCTGTGCCGTTTGAATCCACATCCATAATCTCTGAGTCAGTTGAGAGTGGGGGCAGTGGTAATGTGGGTGCAGACCTGACGTCTGGCCCGTTGGCCCCACAGGACACATTATTACCAGGGCCTGTACATACATAGGTACTGTAGGTTAAGCGGAAAGTTCGAGACCCTTGCAGGGGCAATGCGAGGCTGTGTCTGAATTACCTTATGGTGTCTCGAGCTGTGGGCCTCTCTCAGGATTACCAGAGAATACACATTACCCACATGAGTGTTCACATCCACGTTGGGTGTTAACCCATACCATCCCAGGGATTTTTGCAATTTTATACCCACCCAATCCCAGACCAAAAATGGAAAAAAATTATTATTGCATAAAACAATCCAAAAGGACATATAAATCAAGGAAATGCAAAAAAAAAAAAAAAAGTACTCCTTATAGGAGAAATAAGACCAGGATGGTCATCCGTCATGTTTTTAGCCAAGTTTCCCAAGCCGAGAGCAATGTTTTCCAATCCAGCTGGGCAGGATGAGAGAAAATGGGGGAGGAGAAAGGGGGATTCCCCCTTCTCAGTAACCTCCATTGGCTCATATTCCTCCCCAGAATAGTCTTCCAGATCTTTCTTTTCTGAAGAATCACTAAATGAAGTGACGGAAGGGTCCATGTGACAATTTCAACAGC